>NC_050579.1:211143041-211443041 GCF_011100635.1 Trichosurus vulpecula
TGCCTTCAGTAACTTTGAATGGAATTTCTCTTTCTATCTCTTGCTGTTGGGCTTTGTCAGTAATGTATAGGAATGCTGAGGATTTATGTGGGTTTATTTTATATCCTGCAACTTTGCTAAAGTTGTTTATTATTTCAAGTAGTTTTTTACTTGATTCTCTAGGATTCTCTAGATAAATCATCATATCATCTGCAAAAAGTGATAATTTAGTTTCTTCTTTTCCTATTCTAATTCCTTCAATTTCTTTTTCTTCTCTTATTGCTACAGCTAATGCTTCCAGTACCAAATTGAATAATAGGGGTGATAATGGGCATCCTTGTTTCACCCCTGATCTTATTGGGAATGCATCTAGTTTATCCCCATTACAGATAATGCTTGTTGATGGTTTTAGGTAGATGCTATTTATAATTTTGAGGAAGGTTCCACTTATCCCTATGCTTTCTAGTGTTTTTAATAGGAATGGGTGTTGTACTTTGTCAAAGGCTTTTTCTGCGTCTATTGAGATGATCATATGGTTTCTGCTAGTTTTGTTGTTGATATGGTCAATTATGCTAATAGTTTTCCTAATATTGAACCAGCCTTGCATTCCTGGAATAAATCCTACCTGATCATAGTTGATTATTCTCCTGATGAGTTGCTGCAATCTTTTTGCTAATATTTTATTTAAAATTTTTGCATCAATATTCATTAGAGAAATTGGTCTATAATTTTCTTTCTCTGTTTTAACTCTACCTGGTTTGGGTATTAGTACCATATTTGTGTCATAAAAAGAATTTGGTAGGACTCCTTCTTCACCTATTTTCCTAAATAGTCTACAAAGTATTGGAATTAGTTGTTCTTTAAATGTTTGATAGAATTCACATGTAAAACCATCTGGCCCTGGAGATTTTTTCCTAGGGAGTTCGTTGATGGCCTGCTCAATTTCTTTTTCTGATATGGGGTCATTAAGAAATTTCACTTCCTTCTCTGTTAGTCTGGGCAGTTTATGTTTTTGTAGATATTCATCCATATCTCTAAGGTTGTCAAATTTATGGGCATACAGTTGGGCAAAATAATTCCTAATTATTGTTTTGATTTCCTCTTCATTAGAGGTGACCTCACCCTTTTCATTTTTTATACTGGTAATTTGATTTTCTTCTTTCTTTTTTTTAATCAAATTGGCCAAAGGTTTATCAATTTTATTGGTTTTTTCATAAAACCAGCTCTTTGTTTTATTTATTAATTCAATAGTTTTCTTGGTTTCAATTTTATTAATCTCTCCTTTGATTTTCAGTATTTCTAATTTGGTATTTAATTGGGGGTTTTCAATTTGCTCTTTTTCTAGCTTTTTCAGCTGTCTGCCCAGATCATTGATCTCCTTTTTCCCTATTTTATTCATGTTGGCATTTAGAGATATAAAACTCCCCCTAAGAACTGCTTTTGCTGCATCCCATAAGTTTTGGTATGTTGTTTCATTATTGTCATTCTCTTGAATGAAATTATTAATTGTTTCTCTGATTTGTTCCTTGGCCCACTCACTCTTTAGAATTAAATTATTTAGTTTCCAATTAGTTTTTAGCTTATTTTTCCATGGTACTTTATTAAAAATGATTCTTATTGCATCATGATCTGAAAAGGATGCATTGACTACTTCTGCTTTTCTGCACTGGATTGTGAGGTTTTTATGCCCTAGTACATGGTCAATTTTTGAGTATGTGCCATGTACTTTTGAGAAGAAAGTATATTCCTTTTAATCCCCGTTCAGTTTTCTCCAGAGGTCTATCATATGTGCCTTTTCTAAAATTCTATTTACCTCCTTAACTTTTTTCTTATTTATTTTGAGGTTAGATTTATCAAGTTCAGAAAGGGGAGGTTGAGGTCTCCCAATATTATAGTTTTGCTGTCTATTTCTTCCTGTAACTCCCTTAACCTCTCCTCTAAGAAATTGTATGCCTTACCACTTGGTGCATATATGTTAAGCAATGATATTGCTTCATTGTTTATGGTGCCTTTTAGTAGGATATAATGTCCTTCCTTATCTCTTTTAATTAGATCTATCTTTACTTTTGCTTTGTCTGAGATTAGGATTGCTACACCTGCTTTTTTTACTTTAGCTGAGGCACAATATATTTTACTCCAGCCTTTTACCTTAACCCTATGTGTATCCCCCTGTTTCAGATGCGTTTCTTGTAAACAGCATATTGTAGGATTATGGTTTTTAATCCATTCTGCTATCTGCTTCTGTTTTGTGAGAATGTTCATCCCCTGCATGTTCAGGGTTATGATTTCTATCTGTGTCTTTTTCTCCATCCTAATTCCCCCTGTTTATGCTTTTATTTCTCCCTTTCCCTTTCTCCTCCTCAACAAAGTTTTGCTTTTGACCGCCGCTTTCCTCAGTTAACCCTCCCTCTTTATTCCCCTCCCTTATCTAACCGTTACCCACTTGCTACTTCTCCTCTTCCTTCTGCCCTCCCCCCTCCCTTTTCCCCCCTTTCCCTCCCACTTCCCGTAGGACAAGTTAGATTTCTAAACTTATCAGAGTATGTTATTCCCTTCTTGAACTAGATCAGATGACAGTAAAGCTCAAATACTGCTCTTCTCCCTCCCTTCTTTCCCTCTACTATAATATGTTTTTTTGCCACTTCCTTTGGTGTAACTTACCCTTTTCTACTTCCTCCTTACCACTTCCCTCATAGCCCTCCCTTTATATCTCTCATTTATATTTTATATCTTTACATCGGTTAATTTATACAGGCATTCACAACCTATGTATATCCCTTTCATTTGTCATAATAGTTGTACCATTCACAAGAATGACTTATATATATATATATACATAAAGAACATACATAAGATGATATAATCCCACTTAAAGATGTAAACAACCTAAGCTTATTGGTTAATGAGGTTTGTGGGTTTTTTCCCCCTGGTTACCTTTTTATGTGTCTCTTAAGTTTTGTATTTGGAGATCAAATTTTCCATTGAGTTCTGGCCTTTTCATCAGGAAGGTCTGGAATTCCCTTATTTCATTGAATGTCCATCGCCTTGCCTGGAAAATTATGCTTAGTTTTGCTGGGTAGTTGATCCTTGGTTGTAGTCCCAGCTCCTTTGCCCTTCGGAATATCATATTCCAATTTCTCCTGTCTTTTAATGTGGAAGCTGAGAGATCCTGCGTGATCCTGACTGTAGTTCCACGATATTTGAATTGCTTCTTTTTGGCTGCTTGCAGTATTTTCTCCTTGAGTTTATAGCTCTGAAATTTGGCTATAATATTTCTTGGTGTTTTCAGTTTGGGATCTCTTTCAGGGGGTGATCGGTGAATTCTTTCAATGACTATTTTGCCCTCTGGTTCTAGGACCTCTGGGCAGTTGTCTTTGATAATTTCTTCGAAGATACTGTCAAGGCTCCTTTTTTCATCGTGGATTTCCGGTAGACCAATAACTCTCAAATTTTCTCTCCTGGATCTATTTTCCAGGTCAGTTGTTTTGCCAATCAGATATTTCACATTTTTTTCTATTTTTTCATTCTTTACGTTTTGTTTTATTACTTCTTGATGCCTCATAGATTCATTAGCTTCCACTTGCTCAAGTCTAATTTTAAATGAGTTAGTGTTTACATTTTGCTTTTGAGCCTCCATTTTCAATTGGTTGATTTCACCTCTGAGGGTGTCATTTTCTCTCTTTAGATTCTGTATCTCCGTAGCCATTTCACCAATCTTATTCTTTAGGGACTTTTCCGTTTTTTCCATGTTTTCTTTTAGCTCCCTAATTTGGTTTTTAAAATCCTCCTTTAGCTCTTCCAGCAGTGCTTTTTGGGCTGGAGACCAGTTCATATTAGCTTTTGAGGTATCTGATGTATCTACCCTGTCAATGCAGTTCTCCTCCATATCGATATTTTGATCCTGCCTGTCTCCATAAAAAGAATCTATTGTCCTCGGTTTTTTTGTATTCTTCTTCATGTTTGTTGTTTTCCCTTTTCCTGGTGTTACAACGAATTTCTATCTTTGGGCTCTCTGTCCCAGCTTTCCTATTCTGTGGGTTGTGAGTCTAGAATTAAAACCTTCAGTTTCCTGAGGTGTGGGGGAGGGGTCTGGCTCCCTGGCGTCTCACTCCCTGTGGGTGCTCTCCAGCACTTGCTTTTCAGCAATGGTCTCAGCTGTTTGTTGTTTGACCTGATGTCTGGCACTTCCCCTGGGGGAGCAAGGTTACGTCTGGGCTCCTGGCGTTGACCCCTGCTTCTAGTATTTGTCCTGTGAGGCCCCACTACTCTCTCCTCTGTTTCAGTTCTCTTTTTTTTTTTTTCCCCGAGGAATTCTCTGGGTGAGGGGGGGAGTGGTTAGAGCCTTTTACGGCCATTGAGCCTTCCGGAAGTTCAAGAAGCCGAGTTCCTGGGTTTTGCAAGCGTCAGGAGTGGGTGTTTTCACGGCCGGTGGCGTTGTGCTGCCTCTTGTCGCTTCCACAGACTGCCGTCCTGTTTTGGGAGTCCTGGGGATCTCTGCCGGTTTCGGGCGCCTGGCTTTCTCCCAGCCCGTCTCCCACGTGGATTTCTCGGCCAGCCGCTTCCGCCTTGGTCTGGAGCCGCTCCGCACCGAGCACTCTCCGAGCCTGCAGGTTCGTTCCTCCGGCCTTTCAGACTCTCCCGGCTCGGAAATTTGCCCCACGCAGACTGCTCGCGGTTTCTGACTCTCTCAAATCTGCTCAAATTCACTTTTTTATAGGAATCTGACAGACCTTGTGAGAGAGCTCCGGTAAGACTCTGCCTTCATGTGGCCATCTTGGCTCCGCCCCAGTTCTCATTATTCTTAGCTACGCTTTTGCTTGCTGAGCCAATTTCTGGAAGCCAGCCTGAAAGGAATCAAATTTGATGATCCCTTGTGCTGGAAAAACACTAATACTTTTTCTGAGGTCCCTCCTATTTTCATTTTCCTCACACCAATTTTACTGTGGAGAGAACTCTCTGACGAGAAAACTGTCTCTCTTGAAACAGTATTTGTTCTTACACATATACTAATGGGCTAGTTGGCAGAAGGGACTCTGCTTCTCCGTGGTTCCTAACTGATAAAATCTTTGCCCTATTCCTTGGCTGTTAAACTGATTTTTTAGCCATTTTCTTCTCCTGAGTCTATTTTAATGTATGCACAATAAATAAGAAAATTTTTAGAAAACTTGAGATCTTCAGTGGGGGAAGAAAAGAATGTAAAAGAGGTAGGAGAGAGAAAGGAACCCTTGGTTGCAGCTTTTAGGCATGTGTTTATTTCCTGATTCAGTGAAAAGAGTGCTAGATTTGGACTCAAAGCATATGGGTTCAAATTCTGATTCTGATAAATTATTTAATTCTGGAAAAGTATTTAAAGTATCTAGATTCAGTTTCTTTAATTCTAAAATGAGGGGTTGGATTATATACTAGGAGTAGCAACTGCTAGACTAATTTTTTCTTTTAAAAGGGAAAAAAATGTGATCTCTGAGACCTGATTGATTTAGAGGGCTAGATCTCCAGCCATTGATGTGGCTTCTCAGTGTCCAGGGCATTAGAATTCTTGCTCAAGAAGAGTTAAGTTCTCTCTAACTTGATAATCATCCGCTTATTGTTTAACCTTCCTTTTCAAAGAGGACCAATGACATTGCAGGTTGATGTCTTGATTTGAGTGTGAATTGGATTTTAGTAAAGCACAGTTGCACAAACTTATCAGCCTCACTTTCTCTTTCATAACTGTGGAAGTCCAGTGGCAGTACAAAAATTAAGATGAATGGAGATGGCCCAGTATGCAGTGGATGTCTTTGGTGTCTTTGATGTCTTACCAAGCTCCAAGAATTTCACAGCACCTGCTTCAGCAACCTTCATGGACATTAGAACAAGTTGTTCTCATTCACTCATTCTGCCACGTACTTGGGGTAGACATCCTCTTAACTCATCTATGCGTCTGAGACCTGTTGATTACCTTCACCCTGATTTAGTCCTTCTCCCAACATGGTTTTGCCAAGGTGTAGCTGCTGCCCATTCTATAGCTTCTTGGAGTCACAGGTGAAAGTTGAGAGGTGGAACCTAGATGGCTACCACCACCTCCAACTCCCCCTTTCCAGCTTTCTTTTATGTATTATCTTCATTCATTTGATTGTAAGCTCTTTGAAGGTGAGGACTTTCTATTTTTGTATTTGAATGCCTAGTACTTAGCACAGTGAGTGGCACACAGTAGAACCTTAATAAATGTTTATTGAATTGAATTGAAACACATGTGTTAAGTGATGCTATAAGCAAAGTACTGAGCTAGGTGCTAGAGATACAAAGAGAAAAACAAAAGAAACTATTTTACCTCAAGGAGATTGCACTCTCCTGGCTGAAAACAACATGTACACAAGTAGAACATAAACTGAAGAGGGAAAACAACAAACAAACAAAACTTTGAACTAAGCAATCAGGCAAGGGTTCTTGGGAAAAGTCCATTCTCTATCACTACTTTGTCTGATCATCTTATTTCTACTATAAAGTCATATTAGAATTGTCTGAAGTCCCAATTTTCTAGTGCTTCCAGCTCCCATCCCCAGAAAACTCCATTCATTTAATTTTCTTCTGAATTTCCACTCTTTCAATGCACATTTACCCAACATAGAATCATATGTAAGAGAATCCCTTTGATACCAACCCACCTAAGCACACATCTTTTACATTCTCATTCATCAGTCTACAAATTCACCAATGATTACAGTGAGTCAACACACCTTTACTTTATGGATTTCAGAATAGAAATGAGGCAAACAATGAGACAGGGTTCGAAGGGGATTGCAGAGAGGGAGAAAATTGTATTTAAATTAATTATAACACTATCATTGATAGATATTATTTCCATGCTACAGTGAAATGAACTTCTTTTTCTTAAATGTCGGATGATTTAACATGATTGTACATTGTTTCAGTCTCAAAAGTAGAATGAAACTACTTATAGACTATATGACACTTAATATAATGGGATGTACACTGAATAACTGTCTAAGGTAGAATATGTTCATGTGTTATGGGAAAAAGAATTACATCTTTACTTGACCAAGATTTCCTTCTCCAACATTTCTAGCAACTGGTAATTCCGTCTCTGCTTTTAGACTTCTGATAAAGAACTTTAGATTTCCCACCTCCAGACCAAAGCAATCCTTTCCACTTTGGACAAGTTTTGTGGTTGTCATTTTTGTCATCATTGTCAGCATCATAATCCTCTTCCTCCTCCTCCTCATTATCATCATCATTGTCATCATCCCAAACTTGTTAACCATTAACAAGAACAAACGTTCAAAAATAATTTTTAATGATTTCATAGATAAGAAGTTATATTTTTAATTTATAGAATTTTAAATTATTCAGAAAATAAATTCAATTTAATTTGTTAATTTAAAATATTTATATCCAAATTAAAATTATCATGAAGATAATGATATATAATATTGTTTCTCTATTTCCTTCTGAACAATTCTCATGTATTTTTTCAATTATTGTTGGCTTTTTTTTATCATAGCTGTAGCCCAAGTGCACATTGCTCTGATTGTGCTCTCTTTAATTTACATCACTTCATATATCTTTTTATCTTCATTTAAATTTTTATTTTTTTATATTGAAGTAATATCTTTTTATGTTCCTATATCTGATTTTTAAAGCATCTTCCTAATCACTGGGTATCAGAATAATTTTTTATTGCTTTTTCTAATGTAGACAAAATTGCTGAGTGAATTTTTTTTTTTTGCAGAGGAGTTCCCTCCAATTCAACAATGTCTTAAAAGGATAATTGTGTATTGGATCACAAATAATCACTAAGCAATCATTGGACAATGTTTTTTTAATTCTATTATTTTATTATTGTATCTTATATTCATAGTTATAATTAAATATAACTTTCTTATTTATGATTTTGGTTATTTAATTCACATATATATGTATATATGCATACATATACATATATGTGTGTATATATATATATTAGCCATCATTATTTTAGTTAATTTGTGCATTTTCATAAAAGAGCTTTTTAAAAAATTATCTATATTGTTGATTTTTTCCATTAATTTAACTATCTTCTTCCTCTTTTTCTTTTTTCTGTATCAATCTCTTCATTTTTCTAATTATTTTTCATGAAAAATCAGCTCATTAATTTTTCTTTCTTTTTTCTGTAAGCATTTTCATATAAGCACAGGAGGTATACATGTGTAGAACCAAGTAATGGAAAAATTCTAAGAAGAAAATATCATTATTATCATTGTAGTTATTATTGAGTAGCAGAAGGGTGTTCATTTCATGTAATATAATTCATGTTCATGTAATATAATCCATATAAAGCAGATGTTCTTAACATTTTTGTTTCATGAAATCCTATGGGAGTCTAACGAATTGATGACCCTTTCTCAGAAAAAAAAATGTTTATAAATTCATAAAATAACATACATTGTATTACAATGGAGCCCCAAGGAAGTCTATGGACCCACAGTTAAGTATCCTTATTGTAAGGGCATGAAGAGGTGATAAATCTGTGAATACCAGGTTTAATTCCTTGTGATCTCTTCATTAAATATCAATCTCCTTGATTGGAGAAGAAATTAGCTGCTTAGGTAACCACAGAAGCTAACCGTGCCTCTGGAGTCTTTAAATAGCTGGAGGAATTTTAGCAGAATTCAGTCTTACTGAAAAGCAATGAGGTAGTGAAGGACTCCAGGGCAGGGATCACCTTGAAGAGACAGTCTCTTACAAGAAGACAGAAAAAGGCAGAAGAATAATTCAGGAAGGAGTGTACCTAATTACCTTCTCTCCCCACCCCTGCCCCTACCATACTATTAGAAAAACTAGACCAATGTCAGGCATCCTATCCATCCAGGCAAAGAGAATGACACATTGAGCACAATCTTTATACAGATACAAACAGACATGTGAAATAGGAAGCAGCTTTGAGGAGCAGGACCCATTACGGTAGGGGAAAATCATATTAGCCATTAACTCTACAGAAGTATAGACCCTCTCAGCCCAGCAGAGAGCTACACTCTTTCCTTCCTCATCTTTATCTCTGGGTGTAGCAGTAAAACTTTATATTTTCATCTTCTTTAGACTCCCTTGCTTCCTTATCCAGGCCTAAATCTTGCCTTGCCAACCTTCAACCATGAATTTCTCCCACCATCCACTACTTTTGTTCCCATTCATGTGCTAGTGAATGAATCTAGAGAAATTACAAAACAAAGCTTATTGGTTCATAATAAATTTATGTTACATAATCTCAACTCGACATTCACTGTAGCAAGGCAATCCTTTTACACCTTCCTGATTGATTTTACTATTCCTCTCACCACTATGGCTTTTCTAAACATTTATTTTTACTCATTAAACTCCCATGGGCCTCTTTCTCAGCTGAAAACATTTTCTCATATTTCACTCAGAATGTTGTGATGAATTGCCAAGATCTCCTCTCTTCCCCATTTCACATAACTCAAATGACTTCTACCACCATTCCTTCACTACTGACTAACATGAATAATAATGATGATGATGATTGCTAGCATTTGTATAGTGCTATGAGGTTTGCTATGTAGTTTTACAAGTATCTCTAATGTTATGCTCATTTTACAGATGAGAAAACTGAGACCAGCAGAGGTTAAGTGACATTTTCAGAATCACACAACTTGTAAAATATGTGTCTGAGACTGGATTTCAACTTAGGTCTTCCTAACAAGGTCTGCTTCCCTATTCACTGTGACACCTTGTCAAGACAGAACTTTTTTACATGCTCAGTTGATCCAACTCTGCTTGGTTTCACCCCATGGAATCAGGATAAGTAGAAGTCTCATCACAATGCTGTTTTTGCTACTCACCTCAGGCAGCCTCCTTTCCCTTTTGATCTGAGGGATAGAGCATGGAGAGCTAAACTCCTCTCAATGATTCCCTTACCAGAGGGCTGAGATTCATACTTTCCAGGTAACTTTCCATTTCCAAATAGCAATGCTTTTTTATGCTAGATGTCTCTCAAATTTCTGTTCTGGGACCTCTTCTCTTCCCTTCTTCCTAATTATTATTTGGATTACTGTTCTCATTATCTCCCATATATTCAATTTTCATTTCCACATAGATGATTCTGAAATCTGTTTGTCCAGTGCTAACCTCTCTCCTGACCTCCAGGTTCACATTACCAAATGCATTTTGGCCATCTCGAACCGAATGTCCCGTATACATCCTAAATTCCACATGTTCAAAACTGAACTCATTATCATTCCTCACAAACTTTCCAGTATTTTGAAATTCAATCTGGCAATCTAAGAATTATTCTTAACCTCTCATTCACAGGGACCCCTTCCCCATATATTGAATCTGTAATCAATTCCTATCAATTTTACCTTTGTAATATCTCCTCTGACACTGTCATCACTGTTTCTCAAGCCCTCATACCCTTATGCCTAGACTATTGCAATAGACTTTGACTTTGTGTCTCATCCTCAGATCTTTCCCTGTCCAATCCAAACCTCCATTGTACTGTCAAATAGTCCTTCATAAGCTGCCCTCCTACTACTTTTCCAGTCTTCTTACATCCTTTCATTTTTCATGTACCCTGGAATTCACTGACACTGCCCTCCTTACTTTTCTACATAGAAGATAATTCATCTCCCAAATATTTGCATTTTCTCTGTCTTTTATGACTAGAATTCTCTCTCCTCATTCCTGGGTTCCCTGGTTTCCTTACTGTCCCAGCTGAAATTCAGTTTTCTACAAGAATCCTTTCCTGATCTGCCTTAATACCGATACCTATCCTCCATCAATTTTCTCCAGTTAATCCTGTACATATCCTGTTTGTACATAATTTCTTTTGTTGTTTTCTCCTCCATTTTTCATGAAGCTTCTTGAGATTAAGAATTGCTTTTTGCCTTTCTTTGTATTCACAGTGCACAGAATATAGTAGGATCTTAATGGGGTGAAGGGAACAAACATTTATCAAATGCCTACTAACTACCAGGTATCACACTAAAGTGCTTTTCAAAGATTAAGAATAATATTAAGAAATGTTTGTTCAGGAACAGGCTGAAAAATTCATGGAGTCTTTAGTGGGAGAAAAGGGCTTCCAGTAACCTGCTGAGAGGTATTCCTTTTTCAGATGTATGCTCTACACATGTCCTTCATTACACTTCAAGTTTGAGTCCCCAAAGCTCCCAAGAATCTTGTGTGGGCAACAGTAAATGATACTTCTTATTTTTCTGGGGAGGGGAGTTTATAACTACTGTTTTGGCTATCGTATCTCAGCAAATTGAGGCACCTGGCATCTAATAAATAATGAGATGTTCCTTGGTGGGGAATCATGAGTGATAGTACTAGAAACCATAGTCCCTTCCCCCACCCCACCCTTGTTTATCCCTAGAAGCTTGAGGGGAGTATTGAGCCACCCTCTGAAGACTTGGTTTACCAATGTTAATGAGATTTGGGGAAATAATCAGAGGTCACTGTAAGAACAGCTTGCTACTTGCTGAGAAGACATAGCAGCAACAACAACAAACATAATAACCAAAAAAATCCTAGTACAAATACTCATTTGACTTCATTTTTGCAAAGATTTTTTAGTCAACATATTAATATATTCACTAATTTATGATTTTATCAATGAAAGAATAAATGCCATGAAAAAGTAGAAATGCAAAACCATCCATGCCTTTTTCATCTGATGTAATTCATATCCATCCTTCAGCTGTTCAAATGGAAGTCTAGTTACCTTTTGCGACTGCCTATATAATAAACTTGGTGATGTATGCCTGATCTTTAGTTCTTTCACAAAGAATGTATTACCTGTTCTATCATTTGTATATCTCTTTCATGAAGTTGGTGGGGGTGATTTTATCCTTTGGTTCTTATAGAAGCCTGAGATTATTAAAATATCTTCACAATTCCCCAAAGACAATCCAGGAACTTTTCATTACCGGGAAGAGTTCCATATTTATTTGCATTATCTTTCATACACACACACACACACACACACACACACACACACACACACACACACAGAAAGTTCTATGGAGACTATATAATTGTATATCATAATCTAGAGAATGGATGGATTTGGCATATTTAATACACCAGTTGTTTTTTTTTTTCTTGAACAGATATTTAAACTGATTTTTAAAAATTTTGTGTGATGGCTTGTATCATTTATAAGGTTCTGCAATGTTTCATGCTTAGATGCAAATTACACAATGGAGGCTGTAAGTAGGAGCATCTATTGAATATCACATGATATACAGAATCACTCCTCTTTTTGGACTTCACACTAAATATCCATGACAGAGGCTAACATCCTTTAAGGAGTATTTCAAGGTGTTAATCTGATTTAGAAAATAAATTTTTAATGGTCAGAAAAATAATAAATATAGCAATATGTTTCAGTCAGTTGAATGACTATAAACATATAATCTATTATGAAAAAAATACACCTTACATAATCAACACTTATACCTTTAGCAAGGATGCCCTCAGTGAATGGGCAGTTTATTCTCAATGTTTATAAAGATGGGGGAGTAGGAATGTGTGTTTTTGGCTGCTAACATTTTCTCAGCTATCTTTAAATATTTTTTGTAATAACAATGTCTAAAATGGCTTCAGTCCACTAACACTGTGATTATTATCATTTGAGTCACAAAACAAAGAAATGTACGTTGAAAAAAGATATTTGTTATGATCACGGAGAATATCTACTGAAGCATGCAAATGGAAGAGGGATTCTCCATGAATGAAGAAGTCCTCCATATATTCCTATTTAGGATTTATATGGCATGATAATTTCAATGATAAGCCCAAATTATTACAGGAACTGAGATTTAAGTCAGTGAAACATGTTGTAATAATTAGAGGGATGATATCTATTTTTGCATGCTGTCTTCAAAATGTTATGCTTTTGAGAGACTAATCAAGATGGCAGAGTAGGAGGAAGCTATACATCTCAGCCTAGCTGTCTTCTACACCTACTTCAAAAAGGTCTAGAAAATGTGCCTGAGTCCTGATTAAGAAATCAAAGAGATAAAAAAGTGGATATCTTTTTCAAGCCTGATTAGCATACAGAGACAAAGAAAGACATCCGTGGTCATTAGGGACATTTTTTAACAAGGAACACATTGAATATAGCATGTCTCTGGTAGACCAAAATGAGGGCCTGCCCCTGGCTATGTACCAGGCCAAGCATAGATTATAGGTTCAGCACAAAGAGAGCCTGACCTTGGACAATAAACAAGAATAGTTGCCAAACAACAGATCTGTTTCACAATATGAAAGCTAGGTCACAGATGCAGGATGGATGGAGGAGAATTCTATCAAGGACTGGTATATCTAGGCAAAGAGTGGTTTCAGGCTATAGGCTGTGTATTGAAGGAGCAGTAAAACAGATGTAAGTAGCAGTTGTGTATTGTTGAACCTGGGAGCTAGAGTTTGAGGTCAAGCTGCCAGCATATCCTGAAGGTTCTAGAATAATATTCATCAAGACAGAACCTGGAATTCTATATCTCTGA
This sequence comes from Trichosurus vulpecula, assembly GCF_011100635.1. Lineage (NCBI taxonomy): Eukaryota > Metazoa > Chordata > Mammalia > Diprotodontia > Phalangeridae > Trichosurus > Trichosurus vulpecula. The sequence continues at coordinate 211,156,517 of NC_050579.1, forward strand.
CCCTGCAGGGGTTTACACCTGGAAGACCAATGGCTGAGTCCAGCAGCAGTTGACTGGCACGCCAACCATAAGGAAGTCCACAGATGAATTGCTCAAATACATTTCCAGGCTTGCAGTTCTCAGACTTTATGCTGGATCAAAGCTCCTTGGAGGACCACGAAAGATTAACCATGAGACATCTCTTGGATCCTTGAATAACACAATACTCAATACTCTGAAAAAAGGCAGCAGCATAATAAAATGTCACAAAACAGGACCAAGAACAGATCAGACATTCCCTCAACAGATGTATAGAGCCTGGTCCTAATACAAATCTAAAGTCAGGAAGGAAGCCCAGAAGAATAAGCAAACTGTAGACCCCTCCCCAAAACTTTTGAACCCCCACAATCTGAGTAGCACCTAAAACCTGGATCAGGAGAGGCATTGTGGCACACTCTGAGCTTAATCTACCATAATGCTTTGTATATTCTGGCATATGCCTTGCTCTTTGAGTGAACTCAAAATGCCCCTTCCTGTGTCAATACTGCAAGGCCAGATGAAGCTGACCAGAGCATTCTTCTGTTAATGAATACCAAAGACAAGGCTCCTTGGCCACACACTACTTTGAATAATGGAACTTTTCTTATCTCAAGTATTTATGGACAAAACAAAAAGAATTCTACCATAATGAATGATTATATTAACAAGGAAATTCATGATACAACTCAAAGACTCAATAAAAAGCAAGAAGAAAAAAATGACTCTAAAATCTTATAATTAAAGACCCAATGAAAAAGATAGTTTGGCACATGCTCAACTAGAATTTCTAGTAGGAATGATGCAATGTACGTAGATAGATAGATAGATAGATAGATAGATAGATAGATAGATATAGATAAAGCTAGAAAAATAGATATAAATGTAAATATATAGCACTAGATATATATGTATATAGATATTTATATTATCTAGATATCTATATCAGTCTACGTAATGTTACAAAATGTTTTAATAAAAGAAATGAAAGTGCTACAGAAAAAAATATGAAAAAATGAGAGTATTGCAAGAAAGAGATGGAAAAGATACAAAAGCTACAGAAGAAAGAGTGAGCAATCAGGGTGTGTGTGGAAAGGGTTAGCAATGTTGCATAAGGCACATAAAATATTACCCAAACAATGGATTGTGTGTGTATGTATGTGCAGACACACACATATATACACACATATATACACATTAATGTATGTATGTGTGTACACATATATACATGTATATAAATTACTGCTGCTATGAGAAAAAATATCAAAAGAAAATAAGAAAGATATAACATTAGAATTCACAACCAAATAGCTTCTAAAACATATCAGAAAAGATAATTTAAAAAATCTCAGATTACTGGAAAGCAACCACCAAAAAAGAACCTAGAATTCATGATATTAAGAAATAATAAAAACTGTTCAAGTATCTTAGAAACAAAAGGCAAAGTTAGAATAGAAATAATATATTACTTACCTCCTGATAGAAACCTTAAAATATATATTACTGAGACCATTATAGCCAATATCTAGAGATTCTAGGTTAAAGAAAAAATGCAAGTAGCCAGAAAGAGAGCAAGTATTGAGAAATAACAGTCTAAATGAAAGATTTAATAATCACTTGTCTGAGCAAGTAGTGAGCTTGGTTTTTGATACTCTAGAAGGCAAAAATAGAGGTTTATAACCAAGAATAAGATCCAGAAAAAAACTTGAGTATAAAAACTCTCATGAGGGAAAAAGGAATTTTAATGAATTAGAGTTCCTAAGAATTCCTATATGAACTAAGGATTTTCTATGCTTCCTGAAAGAATTCCTAAGAAAATTCTACTAATTCCTTAGAAAAATATCAAAGTTGAGTAGAAACTTTGAATTATAAACACAGGAATCCAGAGAAACCATCAAAAGGTAAATACGAGCAAACAACCATTAGGACTGTGAACAAGAATGAACTATTCCCGTTCTAACATAGGGAAATGAAACATATGTCCTGTCAATATCTTAAGTGAATATAGAATGATTCCAATAAGAAATAAGGCCTAGGTCGTGTCTTGTTTTGTGTGTGTGTGTGCTTTTTTTTGTTGTTGTTCTCAGGCCTTTAAATAAGAAAAGAGGGAGGACAAAATGAATACATGGTGGGGAGGAGGGGAAGAGAAGTATAATGTTGGGAATTATCTCACATAATTATAATGTAAAAATAGGAGACTGCATAGAGAAAAAGGGGAGGGGAGAGCAGAAAGTCCTGAACATCACTTTTATATGAACTGGTCAAAAGAGAGAAAATATAGAAATGCATACAATTGAGAATAGTATATTTCATTCAATAGTGAAACAGAAGGTAAAGTAGAGCAGGAAAAAGAAGGAGAATACATAAAGGGAGATTTTGGTTCTTAGCAAAACTAGATAGTAATTTATGGGAACAAGAAGTGTGCTTTAAATTGGAAGAGAGAAAGAATAAAAGCTGATGATAACCATTTTGAATGAGTAAAAGAAAAGTGGGGAGAAGAAGCAGATTTCATCAAACTTATAATATTGATCCTGAGCACATTCCTCTGTCATCATTAGCAAATTTACTCAAATATATTTGGTTTATTTCATAAAATATTTGAGTTCCAAAATATTTCCCTCCTTCCCTCCAGTCTTTCTTTTTTGAGAATGAAAACAATTTGATACATATTAATCATGTGAAGTCAAACAAAACATATTGCCATATTGGCTATGTTTCTAAAACAAAACAAAACAAAAATTCAGACTAAAAGAAATAAAAGAAAAATAAAGAAAAAAAGTTAGTTTTGATCTGCACTAAAGCTTCATTAGATTTTTCTCTGTACGCATACAAAATTTTTAATCACAAGTCTTTTAACATTATCTAGGATCATTGTATTGATGAAAATATCTAAGCTTTCTCAGTTGATCATCATACAATACTATGTACAAGGTTGTTCTGGTTTTGCTCACTTCACTTTGTTAGTTCATATAAATCTTCACAGGTTCTTCTGAAAGCCTTCTACTTCTTATATAACATCATAATCACACACACATTTTTTAGCCATTTCCCAACTAATGGGCTTCCCCTCAATGTCCAGTTCTTTTCCACCTTTTCCTTTAATCTCTTTGGGATATGTACTTTGTAGTGGTATTGCTTGGTCAAAAAGTATGCACAATTAATAGACATTTGGGCATAGTTTAAAATTGGTCTTCAGAATGGATGGTTCAATTCACAATTCCACTAATAACATGTACTGTCTCAATTTTTTCACATCCCTGCTAGCATTTGTCATTTTCCTTTTCTGTAACATTAGCCGATCTGACAGGTGTGAGGTGGTATCTCAGAATTTCTTTAATTTGCATTTTTCTTATCAATAATGATTTAGAACATTTTTTTCATACAACTGTACATAGCTTTGATTTCATCTTTGGAAAATACCTATTCACATCCTTTGACCATTTATCAATTGGGGAATGATTCATATTTCATAAGTTTGGCTCAGTTCTCTGTTGATTTAAGAAAAGAAGCCTTTATAAGGCACTTCCTTTAATTTCTCCCCTTAGTTCCTGCTTTTCTAATCTTGGCTATATTAATTTTGTTTCTGCAAAAGATTTTTTAAAATTTAATGTAATTAACATTAGCCATTTTGTATCTTGTGAGGTTCTCTGTCTCTTTTTTGGACATAAATTCTTCTCTTAGCCATAACTCTGACAGGTAAATTATTCCATGTTCCCCTAATACCATTTTTTTCTTTCAAATTATTTATTTTTAGTTTACAACATTCAGTTCCACAAACTTTTGAGTTCCAAATTGTCTCCCTCTGCTTCTCTTCCCCATCCCCTCCTTCCCCAACACTGCAGGCAATCTAATATAAGCTCTACATATACATTCACATTACATGTATTTTTACACTAGTCATGTTGCAAAGAAGAATTGTAACCAATGGAATGAACCATGAAAAAGAAGAAACAAAACAAAAAAGAGAGAGCAAATGTTTTGTTTCAACCTGTATTCAGACTCCACAAATCTTTCTCTGGATATGGATAGCATTTGTCATCTTGAGTCTTTTGGAGCTGTCTTACAACTTTGCATCACTGAGAAGAGCTGATGTTAGTCATCACACAAGGTGTCTGTAACTGTGTATATTGTTCTCCTGGTTCTGTTCCCCTCACTCAGGATCAGTTCATATAATTCTTTCCAGGTTTTTCTGAAGATGCATCTGCTCATCATTTCTTATAGTACAATAGTATTCCACTGCATTCATATACCACAACTTATTCAGCCATTCCCCAGTGGATGGGCATCCCCTCAACTTCCAATTCTTTGCCACCACAAAAAAACTGCTATAAATATTTTTTACATGTGGATCCTTTTCCCATTTTTATGATCTCTTTGGGATACAGTCCTAGAATAGATATTGATAGGTCAAAGGGAATGCATATTTTTATAGCCCTTTGGGCATAGTTCCAAATTGCTCTCTAGAATGGTTGGGTCAGTTCACAACTTCAGCAACAATGCATTAGTGTTTCAATTTTCCCTCATCTTCTCCAGAATTTATAAGTTTCCTCTTTTGTAATGTTAGCCAATCTGATAGGTATAATGTAGTACCTAAGAGATGTTTTGATTTGCATTTCTCTAAACAATAGTGATTTAGAGCAGTTTTCATATGGCTATAGATATCTTTAATTTCTTGCTCTGAAAAGCGCCTGTTCATATTGCTTGACCATTTCTCTATTGGGGAATGACTTGTATTCTTATAAATTTGACTCAGTTCCTATCTATTTTAGAGATGAGGGCTTTATCAAAGACATTGGTAGTAAAAATTCTCTCTCAATTTTCTGCTTCCCTGCTAATCTTAGTTGCATTGGCTTTGTTTGTACAAAAACTTTTCAATTTAACATAATCAAAACTGTCTATTTTGCATTTTATAATGCTTTCTATCTCTTGTTTGGTCATAAATTCTCGTGTTCTCCATAAATCTGACAGTTAAACTATTACTTGCTCTCCAAAATTGATTATGGTATCAACCTTTATGTCTAAATTGTGAATGCATTTTGACTTTATTTTCATATATGGTGTAAGATACTGTTCTATGCCAAGTTTCTGCCATATGAGCTTCCAGATTTCCCAGTATATTTTTTTGTGAAATACTGAGTTTTTATCCCAGAAACTGAACTCTTTGGGTTTACCAAAGAGTAGATTACTATAGTCATTGACCACTGTGTCTCGTGTAACTAACCTATTCCACTGATCCACCACTATATTTCTTAGCCAGTACAAAGTAGTTTAGATGACTGCTGCTTTACAACACAGTTTAAGAGCTGTTATGGCTAGGCTATCTTCCCTAGCATTTCTTTTCATTAATTCCCTTGATATTCTGGACCTTTTGTTTCTCTGGATGAATTTTGTTTTTATTTTTTATAGCTCTAAAAAATATTTTTTGTAGTTTGATTGGTATGGTACTAATTAAGTAAATTAATTTAGGTAAAATTGTCATTTTTATTATATTAGTTCAACCTACTCACAAGCAACTGATATTTTTCCAATTATTTAGTTCTGACTTTATTTGTGTGAAAACTATTTTGTAATTGTGTTCATATATTTCCTGAGTTTGTTTTGGCAGGTAGACTCCCAAATAGTATATAAAGTCAACAGTAACTTTAAATGGAATTTCTCTTTCTATCTCTGGCTGGTGGGCTTCATTAGTAATATATAGTAAAGCTGAAGATTTATGTGGGTTCATTTTATATCCTGCAAATTTACCAAGGTTTTTTTATTATTTCAAGTAGTTTTTTACTTGATTCTCTAGGATTCTCTAAGTAAATCATGAAATCATTTGCAGAGTGATAACTTAGTTTCTTCTTTGCCTATTTTAGCTCCTTCAATTTCTTTTTCTTCTCATTGCTAAAGCTAACATTTCTAATAGCAAATTGAATAATAGGGGTGTTTCACCCCTGATCTTATTGGAAGAACTTCTATTTTATCCCCATTGCAAATAATACTTACTGATGGTTTTAGGTAGATTCTTCTTATCATTTTAAGGAAGACACCATGTATTCCTATGCTCTCTAGGGTTTTTAATAGGAACGGGTGTTGTATTTTGTCAAAAGCTTTTTCTGCATCTGTTGAGATAATCATATGTTTTCTCCTAGTTTTGTTGTTGATGTGATTAATTATGCTGATATTTTTCCTATACTGAACTAGCCGTGCATTCTTGGAATAAATCCTACATGGTCATTGTTTATTATTCTTGTGATAAGTTGCTGTAATCATTTTGCTAATATTTTATTTAAATTTTTTGCAACTATATTCATTAAGGAAATTGGTCTACAATTTTCTTTCTCTGTTTTGACTCTTCCTGGTTTAGGTGTCAGTACCATATTTGTGTCATAAAAAGAATTTGGTAGAACTCTGCCTATTTTCCCAAATAGTCTATGTAATATTGGAATTAATCGTTCTTTAAATGTTTGATAGAATTCACTTATAAATCTATCTGGCCCTGGAGATTTTGCCTGGGCTTGTTCCATTTCTTCTTCTGAGATGGGCTTGTTTAAATATTTTACTTCCCATTATATTAATCTGGGAAATTAATATTTTTGTAGATATTCATTCATTTCACTAAGATTGTGAAATTTATGGTATACAATTGGGTAAAATAGTTCCTAATTATTGTTTTAAATACCTTTTAATCAATGGTGAATTTAACCTTTTCATTTATGATACTGATTATTTGATTTTCTTCTTTCCTTTTTTTAAATTAAATTGACCAAATGTTTATCAATTTTATTGGTTTTTCCATAAAACCAGCTCTTTGTTTTATTTATTACTTCAATAGCTTCCTTAATTTTAATTTTACTAATCTCTCCTTTGGTTTTTTAAAATTTCTAATTTGGTATTTAGTTGGGGATTTTTAATTTGTTCTTTTTCTAGCTTTTTCACTTGCATGCCCAATTCATTGCATTTTCATTTGCATGCCCCTCTTTCTCTATTTTATTTATGTAGGTATTTAGAGATATAAAAGTTCCCCTAAGAACTGCTTTACTGCATGCCATAAGTTTTGGTATATTGTCTCCTTATTGTCATTCTCTTGGATGAAGTTATTGATTGTTTCTATAATTTGTTGTTTGACCCACTCATTCTTGAGGATTAGATTATTTAGTTTCCCATTGATTTTTAGTCTATTTTTCCATGGCCTTTTATTACATATAATTTCTATTGAATCATTATCTGAAAAGGATGCATTTAATATTTCCATCTTTCTGAACTGGAATGTGAGGATTTTATGCCCTAGTACATGGTCAATTTTTGTTTAGGTGACTTTTACTGCCCAGAATAAGGTGTATTACTTTCTATCCCCATTCAATTTTTCTCCAGAAGTCTACCATATCTAACTTTTCTAAAATTCTTTTGGCTTCTTTAACTTCTTTCTTGTGTATTTTGTGGTTAGATTTATCTAGTGCAGAGAGGGGCAGGTTGAGGACCTCCACTAGCATAGTTTTGCTGTCAGTCTCTTCCTGTAACTCCCTTAACTTCTTCTCTAAGAATTTGAATGTCATCACACTTAGTGCATATATGTTTAGTAATGATATTGCTTCATTGTCTATCCAGCAGGATTTCATTTCCTTCCTTATCACTTTGAATTAGATCTATTATTTGCTTTGGCTTTGTCTGAGATCAGGATTGCTACCCCTGATTTGTTTATTTCAGCTGCAGCATCATATATTCAACTCTAGGCTTTTACTTTTACCCTGTGTGCATCCCTCCACTTCAGATGTGTTTCTTGTAAATAACCTGTTGTAGGATTATGATTTTTAATCCATTCTGCTATCTGATTCCCTTTTATGGAAGATTTCATACCATTCACATTCACAGTTATATTATTTCTGTTTTTTCTATCCTACCTATCCCTCCATCCATGTATGCTTTTATTTCTCTTCACTTCGTTTCCCTCCACTTTAGAGTTTTCCTTTTGACCACATTTTCCCTCAATTTGCTCTCCCCTCTGTCAGCCCTTGTTAAGGTAATAAGACTTTTCCCCCTTTATGCCTTCTGGGATGCTAAGACTGTCAAGTCTCTCCTTTGTTTGAATAGTAGGAAACCTTTTGCTGTCTCTGTTTTGGAATATTTCTCAGCTATTTCTCAGCACTGAGGCAATCAGGAGTGATTGACTTGTATATGATGTGGTGCTGGGAGTGGAGAGCTTTCACACACCCAGCCTGGGTGAGGTCAGAGCCCTCAGGGCTCAGAACAGGATATAATTGAGGGGAGCTTGGTGTTTGAATTTTGGGGCTCACTCATGGAAAAAGTGTTGAGGCTCTGTGCAAGCCATTGTTACTGCCTCTGGCTTTGTAACCCAGATAAATGTTGGTGCTTCTCTGGTAACTATGAATTGTGATTTGAACCAGACAAGGTCTTTCTGTCGATGTTGGTAATTTCTGTTCGTATTTGCTTTGAAGTTCAAGAGGTTGATCTTTTCCCTCTGAACTATGTGACATATGTATGTTTAATTAAACTGAGATTGTTAACCCCTTAAAGTTACTTTCCTTAGAAAAGCAGATCAAAGTACCTGTGTTAGCAGCCTTCTGTGTGCTGGTTGTTGTTGGTCTTACACAGCCAAAGTAGCTGCTAGCAAGATTGTTGTTACAGCACCCCTCCCTTTTCTTTGCCTTTTCCCTTACTACTTCTTTCCTCCCTTCTATCCCTCCCTCCACATTCTTTCCCCTCTCCTCTCTAACCTCCTACATGGCAAGTTAGATTTCTACACCTAACTGAGTCTGTTATTCCCTCCTTGAGCCAAATCCAATGAGAGTAAAGTTCAAACAATGATCATCACCCTCCCTTCTCTCCCTCTACTGTAATGTCTTTGTGCCCTTTCATGTGGTGTAATTTACCCTGTCCTGCTTCCTCCTTTTTTCTTCTCCCATTGAAATATTTCTTCAGCACTTAATTAGATATTTTATCAACACATCAAAACTACTTAAGCCCAGTCTCTCTGTCTATATATTGCCCATCTATATGATGTGATAAAGATACAGTTCTCAAGACTTGCCAGTTTCATCTTCCCATGTAGGCACAAACTAGTTTTTTCCTTATTCAATAACATGTGGTTATTGTTGTTTTTCTCTTTCCTGTTTATCTTTTTATGCCTCTCTTGAGTCTTGTACTTTAAGATCAAATTTTCCTTTCAGCTCTTCTCTTTCCATCAGGAAGGTCTGAAAGTCCTTTATTTCATGGAATATACATCTCCTCCACTGAAAGATTATGCTCAGTTTTGCTGGGTAGTTGATCCTTGGCTGTACTCCAAGATCTTTTGCCTTCCAGAATATCACATTCTAAGCCTTCCAATCTTTTAATGTAGAAGCTGAAAGATCCTGTGTAATCCTGACTGTGGTTCCATGAAATGTTGATTTTTTTCATTCTGGATGCTTGCAGTATTTTCTCCTTAATCTTATAATTCTGGAATTTGGCTACAATATTCCTTTGTTTTCAGCTTGGGATCTCTTTTAGAATGTGATTGGCAGATTCTTTTGATGACTATTTTACCCTCTGGTCCTAGTTCCTCAGGGAAGTTTTGCTTGATGTTTTCTTGAAAGATGCATCCAGGCTCTTTTTTTCATCATGATTCTCAGGTAGACCAATAATTCTTAAATTGTGTCTCCTGTATCTATTTTCCAGATCAGTTGTTTTTCCAATGTGGAATTTTATGCTTTCTTCTATTTTTTCATACTTCTGATTTTGTTTGACTGATTCTTGATGTTTTATAGAGTCATTAGCTTCCAGTTCCTCAATTCTAATTTTTAATGACTTGTTTTCTTTAGTTAGCTTTTGTACCTCCTTTTCCATTTGGCCAATTGTACTTTTTAAGGAGTTAGTTTCTTCAGTGTACTTTCTTTTCATTTTGTCAATTGTGTTTTAAAATTTTTCTTCTACCACTTCTATTTGACTTTTAAAATCCTTCTTGAGCTCTTCCAAAAAGCCTTTTTGGGCTTGAGACCAGTGAATATTCCCCTTTGAGGTTTCTGATGTGGGTATATTGACCACATTGTCCTCTCCTAAATTTGTGTTTTGATCTTCCCTGCCACTAAGATATTTCTCTATGGTCATTGATTTTTTTTTATCCTTTTTGCTCATGTTGTTTCCCTTTTTATTTCTGGCTTTTAAATTTGTTCTCTGCTCCTGGGCCTTAGGGGCCACTGTCCCAAACTTCTTGTGTTGGGGTTTCCAGGCCTGGTTATTGGTTTTCTGTGCTGGAGCCCCATTTACAGTTTGATGTTGTAGTGTTCTGGTGTCTTACCTGGTGCTCAGCTGGATGGAGGTGGTATGTGCCTGGTGTTGGTGCTTGCCTGCTCCTCTACCCTGGGACTCAGGATGTCTTGCTGGTCTGCTGAGATGGGGCTTTTTACTAGCTTGCTGGGATGCTTCCCATACTGTACTGGTCCCCTTCAGTCACAGAAAGAGGGAGTTTTCTGGTTAATCCCCTATCTTCCCCAGTTAGAGTTAAAAGACTGCTGTTTTTCTGCTGGCTCCACTACTCCAGGATTTTTCCTGAGGCAATATTCTCAGGTTTTTTTCAAGTTCAACAAGGGACAGTGAAAGTGACTCACTGTTTATTCTGCCATTTTGGCTCCTGGAAGTTTAAATAGGTGATTTTCAAACATTCAGTCTGTGGGTTTATAGCCCCAGGAGTAGCTGCTGCCACTGCTGCAGGCCCTGTGCAGCACTGCACTTCTCTCTCATTCAGTTCCGACATACCTCGCCTCCTACACTTAGAGGTCTGGGAATCTCCACCACTGCCAGTAATTCAGTTGGCTGGGGTCTGCTCCAGCCTGCCACTGTCAGTTTGTATTAGTGCAACCAGTGTGCTAGACTGTGCTCCTATCCCAGTCTGGTGCAACATACCACTCCTGTACACCCTCTAGGTTGTTCTGGACTGGAAATCCACCCCACACTGTCTCCCTGTTGATTCTGCAACTCTCGAATTTGTTCATATTCACCCTTTAAAGGAATTCAAAGATGTTTGAGGGAGAGCTCGGGTGAGTTCCTGCTTTCATTCCTCCATCTTGGCTCCTCTAAAGGGTAATTACACACACACACACACACACACACACACACACACACACACACACACACATATTTGCCATTGATGTGATCAATTATGTTGATAGTTTTCCTAATATAGAACCAACTCTGCCTTCCTGGTATAAATCCCACCTGATCATAACATATGATCTTTCTGATATATTGCTGTAATCTCTATGCTAGTATTTTATTTTAAAATTTTGTATCAATATTCATTGAGTAAATTTGTTTATACTTTTCTTTACTTGTTTTTTGTTCTTCTTGATTTAAGCAGCAGCACCATATTTGTGTGATAAAAGAAATTTGGTATAACATTTTCCTTGCTTATTTTCCCAAATAGCATAAAATTAATTATTTTCCAAATGTTTGGTGGAATTTCTTGTGAATTCCTATGTTACTAGGGTTTTTTACTTAAGGAACTCATTTATGGCTTGTTCTATTTCTTTTTCTAAGATAGGGTTACTTAAGTATTCTTTTTCCTCTCCTGTTAATCTGAGCAACACACATACATGCTCACACACACACACACACACACACACACATATACACACACACATAAATATCCTTTTCACTTAGATTATCAGATTCATTGGCATATAGTTGAGCAAAATAGTGTTGGGCCAATGAGATATCCATAACAGTTGCTATGAATATGCTAGTGTATTTCTGAATTGCAAAATATAATAGACTCTCTCCATGGAAGATAAAACCAAAACATTTATTCAAACGCCAGAAAACCAAATCCATCATAGTAATAAAGAAATCCATCATAGTAACCAAGAAATCTATGCACATTACCAATTCAGGGAGCACTGCTATCCTCAAGCCTTCTCTCTGTTAGGGCCTTCCCACAAACAAAACTCCTTTAATCAAAGTTACTCCCTCTCTCACTCACACTAGGTGCTCTGTGTTTTACTCCCTGCCTCCTGTCTCTCCAAGGCCCAGATCCTTCAGTCTCTCTCTAAGCACTGACTCAATCCAACTTCCTATTCCATCCCTTCCTGCTCCACCCATTTGGCAAACTCCTCCCAACACAGGCTCCTGTGACTGAGGCTCACTTGATTCAGACTGATGTGACTCAGGCTGGTGTCCAATTTTCAGGATTGCCAATTTGATGTTTAATTGGTGTTATTTTTTCTTTTTCTAGTTTATTTTTTTAAATGTATGCCCAATTCATTGATCTGATCATTATTTTATTGATGAAAGTATTTTAGAGATATAAATTTCCACCTCCCCCCATGAACAGTTCTGGCTAATTCCCATAAATTTTGGTATGCTGTCTCATTGTTGTCATTCTCTTTAATGAAATTGGTGATTATTTCTATGATTTATTCTTTGAGACACTCATTCTCTAGGATTAGATTGTTTAGTTTCCAATTAAATTTTAATCTAGCTTCCATAGCCCTTTATTGAAAGGAATGCTTTTAATATTTATGCATTTGGATGTGGGACTTTTATGCCCTAATACATGGTCTATTTTTGTGAAGGTACTATATGCATCTAGGAAACAAGTATACTCTTTAGCATTCTAATTCATGTTTTCCAGCGGTCTGTCATATCTAACTTTCTAAAAATTATATTCATTTCCTCAAATTGTTCACTTTATTGTTAGATTTGTCTCTTTCTGAAAGAGAAAGTTGAGGTTTCCACTAGTGTAGTTTTGCTGTCTATTTCATATTCTAAGTCATTCACCTTTCCATTTAAAAACTTTGATGCTATACCATTTGGTACGTATGTGTTTTGTATTGGTATTACTTCATTGACTATGGTACCTTTTACCAAAATGTATTTTTCCTCCTTTTCTCTTTTAATGAGGTCTATTTTTGTTTTTGCTTTGTCTGTGATCATGATTACTAGCTCTGTTGATTTTTTTTTTACCTCAGCTGAAAGCACAACAGATTCCGCTCCAGCCAGTTATTATTATTATTATTTGCTCTCTGTATCTTTTTGTTTCAAATGCATTTCCTGGAAACAACTTTGCTAGATCTTGATTTTTAATTCATTTTGCTTTGTCTGTGATCATGATTACTAGCTCTGTTGATTTTTTTTTTACCTCAGCTGAAAGCACAACAGATTCCGCTCCAGCCAGTTATTATTATTATTATTTGCTCTTTGTATCTTTTTGTTTCAAATGCATTTCCTGGAAACAACTTTGCTAGACTCTGATTTTTAATTTATTTGCTATTTGCTTCTATTTTATGGGTGAGTTCAGCCCATTCAAATTCATAGTTTTCAGATTCTTTATTGACTCTAAAATTATCTCTCCTTGATCTATTTTCTAGGTCAATTGTTTTGTGAATGAAATAGTTCACATTTTCTTCATATTTGCATTTGTTTTATTGTTTCTTGGTGTGTCATGGAGTCATTGACTTGCACTTCTCTAGTTCAAATTTTGAAGAAATTATTTTCTTCAGTTAGTTTTTGTACCTCTTTTTTCATTTGGTTGATTCTGCTTTTTAAGGACTTCTCTACAACTGAATTTCATGCCCCCTTTACTATTTGATGAATTCTATTTTTAAGGTTTTATTATCTTAAGTATTTTTGTACCTCTTTTACTAAGGTGTTTACTCTCTTTCCACATTTTCTTTTGCCTCAGAATCATTTCATTTCTCAAATTTTTCTTGTATCTCTCTTATATGACTTGATTGTTGGGCAAGAAAATTAGACAGCTCTTTATTTTTTAAATATGTTTTTGCATGTATTGAATATGTTAATGTCCACCTCATGCTTTCCTCTGAATTGAACTGATATTTACTTTTCATGCATGTTGAGTATTTTGTGTCTATCCATATGTAGTTTTTCATGAAGACTATGTTTTCAGAGAATGTGTTGTATTTTGTCTCCTCTTTGTACCCCAGCAACTCAGCAACCATAGTTGATGCTTAATAAATTATTGTTGGTTATTCACTGATTGTTTCTATTACATGGAGCCCCAGAAAGTTGTAGATTCTAAAATAGGATACTTAGAAATGAGTCAGACCATGGTCATTTTTTCACTTTTGCCTGTCTGTTTGGCAATCATATGAATTTGGTTTCAGTTCATGTGACTTCTGAGGTGTTTTATTAAACTCCTCATTTTGGCGATTTGACAAATATTGTCTGTAATATATTGCAATAGGTATTATCATTTTGTACCTCTATATAATTTCCCATTTTCATTATCAATCACTCATTTAAATGTGTCAGGTTGGAATTATATTCATTAAAAAGTTTTCATTTCTCACTCATTAAATTCTATCTTCTCATTTTTAGTTTTTTTTTCTTCACAGTAGTGATGATTTTTGTCTTTGATCTATGAAGTTCCTGATCTTCCTCAACAATGGTAACTAATGCAGAAATAACTCTCACATTGATAAACACATATTTCCTGTTTTTTTTTCTTAATGTACTCAATTCCACTTTGTGTGATGTTATTTAGAACAAACTACATTCAGCACTTTGCAATTCACTTCTTGAAGAAAATGCTCACTATATATGAGATTACTGTGCAGCTTGTTTGTGGAAGCCATTTAATACTTCAATAATTTCCAGTACATTTCCCTTCATTTTCCTGTTATCACCTTTTGATTGAAGTCACTATACAAGAATGTGTTTTCTGATATAATATGAAGCAGAAATCATAATAGAATTTCTGTGACTCCTGATCATCCACAATAAATGTTGATGCATAAACTCTAATTGTCCCTGTGGCAGTCTTAGCTATGGTAGGCACTGCCTCTGTTGTATATGAAAAGTATAGCTACTGAGAGGAGGCAGAAAAGGAACATAAATGTGAGTAATCAGCTTTAAACCATTCTCAGTAGTTGAGAGAGAGAAAAGAAAGAGACTTTGAATTAAATAGAAAAGAATGTAGGGGTCCCGGTGAAGAATTATTACAGAAGTAAAGAGAGCTGCAAGACATTCTTGTCCTAATCAGCACATCTGCATATGAATTTTCAGAATTATCAAGAATATAACTGAAAAACCTGCAAAGAACTAAAATATTATGCATTTTTCAAAAAAAAGGTATATGTTCAGTTTTTGTCATACTTGATTGAAATATGGATTTGGATTTTTCAACCTGAGCAGAAGATGCTTTGCTACACATGAAATTACTATTTTTTGATGTATTAGAATTTCAGAAGGTGAGTGTGGGTGTCAGAACAAATTCAACAGACTATGAGTGGAACTCTGGGAAGAATCTGAGAGATCAGAAGGCATAACAGAAGAGACAGTTGCATCAACTTTGAGCTAAAACAGCTGACTGTAGTTAGACAATCACTTTAACTGCTTAATCTAGGAACTGTGCTGATTAGGAGAGAGAAGTTGCTTTTCTGAGTGGCTTAAAAGAGAAATGAGAATAATGAGAGCACAATTTATGTCAGCAAAAACAATGTTGAGAATGGAAAAACTTGAATCTGCCATGGTAAGCTTCACCAAAGAAACAAAAGAGAAAACAAAAGATTGGGGATTCAAATACACAGAAGTCAAAAACAATCAGAAGATACAAAAATAGAAGAACATCAAAAGAAACTATGCTCACCAAGCAAACAGAAAAATATATGAGTCTCAAAGACAGGATGAATAGATACAATCTAAGCATCATAGATCTCCCAGAACAATATGACAAGACAAAAACTTTAAAACCATAGTAAAGGAAAGAATAGAAGAGAACTGCCAAGTAATTCTGAACATAGAAAATGAAATTCTTACTGAAAGAAATTACAGATTGCCTCAAAAAAATAAAAACAAACAAACAAGGTACCAAATTCCAAATGTGACAATTCAATTCAGACACAACAAGTTCCACTAGCCAACAGGAGAGAGACCTTCAAATAAAAATAAATTGAATTATGCAAGACTACACTACACTCTATGGTGAAAAGGAAGATCGAGATGCAAACTGAGAAGAAGACAGCAGTGTCAAAAGAGCTGTGGGCAAAACCCCAAAGAAAAATGAAAAGTGGTCTCAAAGCCAGAAAAAACTCACAGAAGTTTTTAAAATGGAACTTAAAAATCATATGAGAGGTAGAAGAAAAATTGGGAAAATAAATGAAAGTGATGCAAGAGAATTAGGAAAAAAAGAGTCAACAGCTTGGAAAAAGAAGACAATTGCTTGCCAAATGGGAAAAGAGATGCAAAAAATCCACTGGAAAATACAACCACATAAAAAGTATAAATGGCCAAATGGAAAATAAAGTATAAAACCTCATCAAGGAAAACAACAAAATTATGCAGGAGAAAGCTAATGATTCTGAGGCATCAGCAATCAATCAAATTCAAAAGAATGAAAAATGAAAAAAATATAAAATACTTCATGCGAAAAAATAAATGGCTTGTATTAAAATTGATCCTGGAGAGACAATATCGTAATTGTTGGAGTACATGAAAATGATAATCCAAAGGAGAACTTGGACAGAATCTTCCTGGAAATAATGAAGGAAAATTGCCCTGATAGCTTGGAAACAGAGGGAAAATAGGAACTGAAAGAATCCACCAATCCCCTCAGGAAAGAGACCCCAATATAAAAAAAAAAAACTTCAAGGAACATTACAGACAAATTACAGAAAACATTACAAGGAAAAATACTGCAGGTAGCCAGAAAGAAACAACTCAAACATCAGTGAGCCACAATCATCATTACACAGGAATTGGCACCTGTAACATAAAAGATCAGAGGTTATGGAACAAAATAATCAGGAAGGCAAAGGAGCTAGGAATACAAAAAGAATCCCTTACCAGGCAAAACTAAACATACCACATCAAAAAAAAAAGGTTATTCAATGAAATAGAAGTATTTCAAGCTTTCATAAGGAGACCAGATCCACACCAAAAATTTGATCTCCAATATCAAGACCCAAGAAAAGCATAAACAGGTAAAAATGGAAAAGAAAACATAAGAGATTCAATAGAGCTAAACTGTTTGTATCCCTACATCAGAAGATGATACTTGTAACTCTTAAAAAATGTATGAGTAATCATACAGCTAGAAGGAATATACATAGACTTGACAAAAAAATTAAGGGATGAAAAAGTGGAGTACATGCTGTGCAGAAGGAAGAAAGAGTTTGAAGAGGTAAATTATTTCACATGAAATAATTGTAGCAGACATTGTTTGAACCTTACTCTCATAAGCTCAGAGAGGGAATAATATACACAATAATTTGAATATAAAAATCTATCTTACCTGACAGGTAAGTAGCAGGAGAGGAGATGAAGGAAAGGCAAAGGAGGAGGGGACTGACAGAATGGAGTGCAGATCAGGGGAGATAGTAGACAGAAGCAAAACAGATGATGAGGGAAAAGGTGAAAGGACAGAGAGGACAAACAGGAGAAAAATAGGATGGAGGGAAATATAGTTAGTAAACATAACTGTGAATGTGAATGGGATGAACTCTCCCATTAAATGGAAGTAGACCACATGGGTCCAAAATCAGAATCCTACAATATGTTGTTTACAAGAAACAGATTTGAAGCAGAGAGACGCACAAAGAGTAAAACCAGAGGCTGGAATAGAATCTATTATGCTTCAGCTGAAATGAAAAAAAGCCATAGTAGAATTCCTTATCTCAGATAAAGTAAAAGTAAAAATAGCCCTTATTAAAATAAACAAAGAAGGAACCTACATCTTGCTAAAAGGTATCATAGAAAATGAAGGAATATTAATACCAAACATATATTAACCAAGTAGTATGGCATCCAAATACTTAAATGAGAAGTTAAGTGAGGCATAGGCATTATGGAATGTAAAACATATAATTTTGATTATATTAGAATAAAAAAGCTTTTGGACAAACAAAACCAATGCAACCAAGCTTAAAAGGAAGTCAGAAAGCTGGGAAACAATATTTACAGCAAATGTCTCTGATAAAGACCTCATGTCTTGTATATATAGAGAACTGTCCATTTTAAGCATACAAACCATTCCCCAATTGATAAATGTTCAATGGATATGAACAGGCAGTTTTCAATGAAGAAATTAAAGCTATTTATAGGCATATGAAGAATTACTCTTAATTTCTTTTGATTAGAGAAATGTGAATTTAAACTCTGAGGTACCACCTCATAACTAACAGATTGTCTAATATGATAAAAAAAAAGGAAAAGGATAAATGATGGAGAGGGTGTGGGGAAGTTTTAGACACTGATGCACTGTTGGTGGGGTTATGAACTGATCCAACCATACTGGAGAGCAATTTTAAACTGTGCGTACCCTTTGACCCAGCAACACCACTACTTGGTCTATATCCCAAAAGATCATAAAAAGTGGGAAAGTACTTACATGTGCAAAAATATTTATATGTGAATATTCCCACCCTTTCTGTGGTGGGAAAATATTAGAAATTGTGCAGATGCCCACCAACTGGGGAATGGCTAAACAAGTTGTGGTATATGAATGGAATGGAATAATCTTGTGCAATAAGGAAAGATTAACTGCCAGATTTCAGAGAAACCTGCAAAGCCTGGCATGACCTGGTGCAAAGTGAAATGAGCTCAACCAGGAAAACACCATATATCATATGAATGACATTGTATGATAATCAACTATGAGTGACTCAGGTCTTCTCAGTGACACAATGATATAACACAAGTACAAAGGACTCAAGAAGGAAAAAAAAACTATCCACATTCAGATAAAGAATTGTTCAACTCTGAATGGAGATAGAAGCGCATTTTTTCACTTTCTTCTTTTTCTTGTCTGCTTTTTTCCATTTAATGTTTCCTCTTTCAGGACTGTGACTAATATGGAAATATGTTTTACGTGAAGCACATGCATAACCTACCATTGCCTACCATTTTCAGAAGAAGGGAAGGAAGAAAAGAAGAGATAAAAATTCAGAACTCAAAAATCTTATAAAAATAAATGCTAAAAATCTTCTCCATGTGTAACTGGGGAAAAATAAAATACTAATAAAAAGACTATTATGCCCCTACTGGAACAAAAGAAGGAGGAACTACAGTAATGTTTCCAAAGAGCCGTGGAAATCAGGATGCAGTCTGAGGTGACCTATCCTACAAACCTGATCCTAATCATACAAGACAAAAGATGGACCCTTAATAATGAAAAGGGTTTTGGAATATTTTGGAATGAAAACCAGAACTGAAGAGATTATTTGCATCTTGAACACTTCAAACAACAGAAATGCATGAGAAGTAAATAAATGAAAACAATAAGAGAGTGACAACTGAAAGACTAATAAGAAACTATTTTCTAAATATATGTCAGTTGCCAACTGTGAAAGCAGAAATCTTAGAGAAATGTCAGAGAAAAGAGCAAAACTCATTACTATGGACAAAATCAGGTGACACCTTGCTTTTAGATGAATTTTCTTTTGTGGGATTAGATCACAACATGGGAAGATAGATGGAATGGCAGAATGGGAACAGGGGGATAGAGAAGAGGGAGTGATGTTTTAGGGTCAAATTATGGGTTAGGAACTGGGAGAAGATGACCTCTGTTCTTGCAGAAAAAGAAAAGCCTACAGGGGAGTCTTTGAGGAGGGGGTGGGGGAAAGAATGCAAGGGCAAAGAAAGGAAGGAGGCCTTACTTAGGAGGTGGGAAGGCATTCCATTGATGTATGCTTCTATTGGCAAAGGGAGATGAAGATTTACATTGAATGAGCCTAGAGGATTTGATGCCTAAAAGATTACTTTTCCTGGGACTAGGGGAGTAGGAAGTATTCAGAACAACTTGAACCTGGAAGAGTAGGAGAACATGCACACATGGAAGAGATTTCCAGACAAATGTAGGAAAAGAAAAAGATCACTAGAAAGAATAGATAAGCATCTCAGAATGGGGAGGGGACTCTTTAATATCTACAATAATTGGCTTTGTTCAGAGAGTAAGGAAAAATAGAAAATTAGAAATCATGGGGTAAGTCCTACAAGGCCATGCCAAAAAGGGCCCAGAGGGCAGACATAGAATCAATACCTTAGAATTTTTGATTGCTTAAAGAATAGGCAGAAAGGAGAGAGACCATATGGTTTTTGGGGCTATGAATCAGAGAATGTAGGTCTAGAGCAAATGGAAAGAGAAGATAAATAAAGAAGAGAGTTAAAGAAATAATTTTTGAAAGGGGGACAAAATGAAATTAGAAAAAGAACTAATGGACAATATTAGCCAAAAAGGAAGAGAGGAAGAGGGAATCTACTTGACTAAGAAAAAAAAATGGGGGGTATAGTACATAATCAGATAAAAGTAGGAGAGAAGAACTGATAAACAAAATTCTAAAGAGAAAGGGATGACATATGAGAAGAAGCAATCAGAAGTGAGGGCAAGAGAGCTAGTGGGAACAGGTCCCCCTTAAATAATTAACTTTTTCATGTTTTATACTTGTAATGTAGTTTTCTTTTTTGATTAATCAAATAAAATAATGTTTTATCTTTTACATTTTGCCCATAAAATGAGCTCTTAATTGTATTTATTAGTTAAAATGATATTTTTGACTCTCAATTTTATTAATCTATCAATTTATATTCAGGAATTTTACTTTGGTCTTTAATTGGGGATTTTAAATTTCATCTTAATCTAGGGTTTTTTAATAATTACATGGCAAATTCTTTGGTCTGCTCTTTCTGCCTTCTATTTATCTGTGCCTTTAAAAATATATTTTTTCCATTTTTTATTGCTTTGGTTGCATCCCACAAATATTGGAATGCTGTCCCTTTATTGTCATTCTCTTTAATAACATTATTGATAGTTTTTATTATTTTTCTTTGATAGATTCATTATTTAATATTAGATCATATAGTATTTAATTAATTTCTAATATATCTTTCCATGGTCTTTCACTGAATGTAATTTTTATTTCATTATGGTCTGAAAATGGTGAATTTAACAGATTTTTGTGCCTTAAAATATAATATATATTTTGTGAAGGTTCTATATACCTCTCAGAAAAAGGTGCAGTTCTATCCACTACCCTTCAGTTATCTCCTGATGTCTGTAATATTTAACTCTTCTAAAATGTTATTTGTTTCCTTCACTTCTTTCTTATTAATTTATGACTAAATTTATCTTGCTTTTAGGTGAAAAAATTGAGTTCCCTGACTAGTATAGTTTTAATATTTTATAATGTTATTCATTTAACTTTTCCTTAAGGAATTTTGATGCAATGTCATTTGGTGCTTATATGATTAGTATTATTTCTTTGCCTATGATGACTTCTAGGAATATGTAATTTCCCTGCTTAACACTTTTAATTAAGTCTATTTTTTGCTTTTGCTTTGTCTGAAATCATGATTAATATCCCTGCTTTTATGACTTCAAGTGAAGCCTAATAGATTCTGCTCCAGCCCTTATTTTTATCTCTGTGTGTTTGTCTTTATTTCAAGTGTGTTTCTTTTAATCAACATTGTCTTGAATTCTGGTGTCTTCTTTACTGTTATATATTCTTTTTGTTAAAATGATTTCATCCCGTCCAAATTCAGAATTGTAATTTAAAACTACATTTCTTTCCATTCTAGTTGTTTTTCTATTTGTACTTCTTTCTCTTTCCCCTGTCCCTTCTGTAAAGTCTGTTTTGCATCTCAGCACTGCCTTCTCTTATCCACCCTCCTTTTTAATCTTCTCTTCTTTCTTTTATCCCTTTCCTCTCCTACTTCCCTGCTGGGTAGGATAGAATTTTATTACCAATTGAGTATTTATATGTATATATATTCTTCCTTCTTAACTAAATTAGATGTAAATGAATTTCAGGCATTGCTTGATCTTCTCCCCACCATTTTACCCCCATCATAAAATCTCTTTCCTCCAGCCCTCTTGTATCTGAGATATTTTCCTCATTATTCTCTTTTTGCCTTTTACCATGCCATTCCTCATCTTACCTATCCATTTTTTGACATCATCCTAACAAGTCCTCTGTCTAAGTAGAATCCTTTTAACTGCCTTAATAATGATAAAGTTCTTAGAAGTTACATGTATTATCTTCCAATTGATAAATGTAAATAGTGTATTGGATCTCATGATTTTTCTTTCATATTTACCTTTTTATGTTTCTCTTGAATCTTGTGTTTGACATGTAAAAAATATCTATTCAGCTCTCCTCTTTTCATCAAGTGTACTCAGAAGTCTTCTATTTCATTGGATATCCATTTTTCCCCCTGGACGGATTATACTTCATTTTGCTCAATAGGTTATTCATAGCTGCAATCCTAGTTCTTTTGTCTTCTGAAATATCATATTGTTAGTGCTCTGCTACTGTACTGTAGTAGCAACTAGATTCTCTGTGACCCTGGTTGTAACTCTACTACATTTGAATGGTTTCATTCTGGCTGTTTGAATTGATTTGTCTTTGACTTGGGATCTCTGGAATTCAGCTATAATATTTTTGTGAGTTCTCACTTTGAGTTCTTTCGATTTTCATTTTGCCCTCTTGTTCTAGGATATTGGGGCAGTTTTTTGAAAATTGTTTTTTTAAATATGATATATAGGTTCTTTCTCAGATCATGGCTTTCAAGTAATGCAATAATTTTTCAGTCATCTTTCCTCAGTTTGATTCTCAGGTCAGTTGTTTTCTGACATTACAAATTTTCTTTTCTTTTTTTTAAACTTAGTTTTATCAGTTTTTTGATGTCACATAGTCATTAATTTCTATTTCTCCAGTTCTCATTTTGAAGGAATTACTGTCTTAAGTGAATTTTTGTACCTCTTTTTTCATTTGGCCAATTATTTTGAAGGTATTATTTCTTTCGGTATTTTTGAGTTTTTGTTTCCCCAATATGAATAGTCTGAAAAATTTTCTTCCTTTGCTCTTCTCATTTCTTAGTATTTTAGTTTTCAACATGGATTTCCACAAGATTTTGAGTTACAAATTTTCTCCCCATTCCTACTTTCCCACCTACCCCAAGATGGCATATATTCTGATTAGCCCTTTCCCCAGCCTGCCCTCCCTTCTGCCACCCCACTCCTTCCCCCCTTATCCCATTTCCCCTTACTTTCTTGTAAGGCAAGATAGATTTCTATACCCCATTGTTTGTATATCTTATTTCCCAGTTGCATGTAAAAAACAACTTTTTTTGAGCATTTGATTTTAGAACTTTGAGTTCCAAATTTTCTCCTTTCTTCCCACCCACTCACCCTCCTTGAGAAGACAAGCAATTCAATATCGGCCACACATGTATCATCATGCAAAACACTTCTGTAACAGTCCTGTTTTCCTGCCACCATCTTGACTCTGTCCCAGTAATCTCTTTCTTACCAGCTGCTAGGTCCCCTTATCCTTTCTGGCTTGACAGCTCCTGAAGTTACTGTTGCTTCTGTACCTACCACCTAGTCCCATTTTTTTTATTTACTTTGGCTCTACATCAACCACCACCACAGTGTCGTCTCTTCCTGACCCACTAAATTGTCATGGATTTGAAAGAATGCTTCACTCTGACTTTTTTTTTGGCTTTCAATCTAGAATTTCATTTGAGGCTTTATTTCAAAGTTCTTTGGAGGGTAATGTTGTAAGAGTTTGATTGAATAATTCCTCCACTAACATCCTCTTGGCTCTGCCCTCTGAAATTACCTCCATGATTACTTTTATTCTTAGCATTTCATAAAACTAAAGAGTATTCAGCAAGCATGCAACAAGTGTATGTGCATGTGTTTGTGTGTGTGTGTGTGTGTACATGTGTGTGTGTGTGTGTGTGTGTGTGTGTGTGTGAAATTCACTTAGAAATGAAATCTAGGATCCTAGAAATGTTGAAATAGACATGTGATTACAACTTATAAAAGTCAATTTTTCCTATCTTCAGATTATTTTGTTGATTAATTTTACTGATAATTTTTCCTTTTCTTTTCTTTAAAAATAGTATTTTTATATGGAACAACTCTCTGATGGGGAGGAATAGAAGAGATTCTAGGAGACATATGGGCAATGTAAAAAGAAAATATATCAATAAAATTGGATTTTAGAAGTCAGTTATTTTGTAATTGCATAGAATTGGAGTTAAAATTTTCACCTCCCTTTCTGCAGTGGTCTGTACTTTGTTTACTTCACTGAGAAAATGGATGATGTTGGGAACAGGAGATATCACAATACCTGAAGTTGCTCCTCTTCTGTATATGGGAGGTATTCAGTGTTTAGCAGGAAGGTAGGCTTTGAAAGCAAATATCAGAGGTGATAATAAAACTCTCTCTATTAAGAAAATTCCCTAGAATTTGAGTTATATTTTCTTATAGGTTTTAAGAGTCTGTGTACTTAGACTAAAAGATGATATTGGCTCTCAAAATATCCCTTGAACATTAAGAGTAACCTATAGTTAGAATGAATCAAGCTTCGGTATTTGAAGTAGGGGAGAGAGAGCACATAAAAACGACAACAAAAAAAGGAGTAGAAGAAATGAAGTATGAGGAGATGGGAATCATTTCGGTTCTGACACATGAGCTGAGTGCCTAACACTTTGAAACTCTCCTTTAGGAAGAGAATGGTGTTGTATTCAAATAAAGCAAAGGAATCGGTGTTGGGAAAAGAAAAATGATTTGTATCTTATTTTATATGAGTAAAAGCAAAAGAAAAACACACCAGGGGCAAATATGTTCTTAGATATATTTGTGGGTGTGTGTGTGTGTGTGTGTGTGTGTGTGTGTGTGTGTGTGTGAGTTTAGATGATGGAGGATGGTGTATTGGAGATAAAATTATGATAATTAAAATAAGAACATGAGACATGGCTTGTTCTTTATAATTGGAAGTCATACTTCTTTAGTAATATTTCTTGTTCTGGGTTTTTAAGTAGAGATATATGTTAATTAATAAAAAGGAAATAAATATATTACTTATCCTACTTTAGTCACATTCTTGAAGTTTGGGGGCACAGGGACCCCAGTAGATATGTTGCATATTATTTAATATGTTGATTTTAATAAAGTTTAGGAACTTGTCAGTGAAGACCCAGGAGGGGATTGTGATGTTTGGGGATAATATTACTTTGTTGAAATACTAAAAACCTGTCATATGATTTTAGAACTAAAAGAGACCTTATATGATAAGCCATTTTACTTACCTAATTCATAGATGGAGAATCATAGGTTCATACATTTTGGAACTGGAAGAGACCTTAGAAATTATTTAGACTTACTCCCTCACATGAAAAAGAAGGAAACTTAAACCATGGACAGAGTATGTATGTGAAGGTAACATATCTTCAGGAAAATCACAGAGCTAAAAAGTGGTAAAATCTGCAATATATCTAAATATAATTTTAAAAGGTAGAATCTAGAGCTATAGTTGGATTTTTTGTGAGGGGGAGCAGCTAGGTGGGAGAGTGGATAGAGTTCTGGGCCTGGAGTCAGGAAGACTTATCTTCCTGAGTTCAAATCTAGCCTCAGAAACTTACTAGCTGTGGGTAGGATCCTGGGTAAGTCATCTAATCCTGTTTGCCTCCATTTCTGCACCTGTAAAATGAGCTGGAGAAACAAATGGTAAAGTACTCCAGTATCTTTGCCAAGAAAATCACAAATAGAGTCATGGAGAGGCTGACATTACTGAAAATCACTGAACAAGAAAAAGAACAACAAAATCTGAAATTTAAACTTGGGCTTCAGACTCCAATCCATAATGCTACCTGGGAAATATGAGGCTGAGAAGGATAACTCACAGTGTTAGGTAGGTCTTCTGATGTTCTAATCTTCCTTACTTAAAACAAAAATGAAACAAATAAAACAAGACAAGCTTTTTCAGCACCATGGACATTAAATACAAAGGTTCTATATGTGTTGGGGGTTGGGGGAGAGATATTGTCATAAGGCTCCATTACTAATATCTGGTCAGGCAGCAGGTCAAATACTTCCACACTTGTGGGTAGGGGAAGATGGGAATATCCTGATAATGAACTGGTAATAGAACAGATAGAGTTACATAGTGCTGCTGTGCCATTTGTTCCCACTACATGGTGGCTGGCCAGTTCCACCCTTTCATCTATTCTTTCCCTTAGGTTTACCGCTGTAAGGATTTTGAGGTCTTTCAGTGATATAATCTCCCTTGGTACTCTGACTGTGCTGTTCCCTAAAGGAAAAGCTATATATATATATATATATATATATATATATATATATATATATATATATATATATATATATATATATATATATATTTTTTTCTTTTAGACATTTCTCATCCAAAGCTAAGTACTAAGGGAATATATCCATTATTTCAATGATGTTCTGATTGTCCCTATTAAGGGTATATAGTATTTTGATTTATAAACTGGTAGAGGAACCATCTAAATATGATTATGTAAACTTGCTTTCCAAACCAAACACTGGCAAATTGGATCCAAAAGAAATAAAATGTGGACAGCTTTGGAATTATATCAAAGTTTCCATTATTTACTTGTGGTTTGCCTACAGCAAGTTTGTAGGTCTAGTTTCATCTTTACTGTCCTGTATCTAAGCTTTCTTGAGAATCTATTGATCTAGGCTCATACAATATATAGATTAATCATAATGTTAATCTAACATAATATATTTGAAGAGAATCTGCTCTAAAAATTCATAATGTTATTTAAAAGAGGAATACTTGTAGTTAGGGATTACTTCTGCATTCTTTCCTTAATAATGTAGAATATTGAAAATTGGATCATATAAATGACATTATCATAAAATCCCAGGTATGAGAAACATTTGCATGTTTTTATCCATATTATTGAGGTGCCTCCTCCATAATCATTACTAGATGATTATCACTGGAAGTGATAAAAAGTAAAATATATTTTTGACCCACTGCCTTTTAGAATAGGTAAAATTCACTTCTGCTCAGGCAGATCACATGTCTGAGATGGGATCCTCCCTACTTTGAAGCCTTGCTGCACTGTTTTCTTTATTTTTCATTGTGAATTGTTTTGTTTGTAACTTTAAACTTTAAATGTAGTTTGAGATAAAGTTTGGAATTGTCTGTAAAAAAAAGAGTACATTTGTACTTAAGAGTTTACACAATAACTCCATTTATTGATGTTTCTTTCATTATTCTTTGACTAATATTTTATTTTATAAATTATTTCGTTCTTCCTTGTCTCCTTAGCATCTAGTCTTTCCTTTAATACACAGCCTGCTGTAAGGAAAAAAGAATATGAGATATTTTACAAAATTTTGAGTTCAAGTTATCAACACTGAATCATTCCAATTCACTTTGCATTAGTTCATATGTCTTCTCATTTTTTTTTCTGAAACCATCCTCTTCATCATTTCTTACAGCACAATAATATTTCATCACAATCATGTAAAATATGTTGTTCAGTCATTCCCCAATTGATGGGCATCCCCTTAATTTTAATTTCTTTGCCACTAAAAAAAAAGAATGGCTATAAATATATTTGTATATATGTGTCATTTATTTTTTTTAAATCTCTTTAGGGTATGAACTTTGTAGTGGTATTGAAGGATTAAAGGATATGCACAATTTTGTAGCCCTTTGGGCTTAGTTCCAAATTGTTCTGCAGAATGACTAAACAAGTTCATAGCTCCAGAAACAGTTTATTTGTGTACCTATTCTTACCCATCTCCTCCAGCATTTGTCTTATTCCTTATGTGTCAATTTAGTCGATCTTATTGGTTTAAGATGGTACCTCAAAGGTGTTTTAAGTTACAATTCAATAATTATTACTGATTGAGAACATTTTTCTTATGTCTCTTAATAATTTTGATTTCTTCTCCTGAAAACTGCCTGTTCATATCCTTTCACCATTTACCACCTGGCATATGTCTCTGATTTTTATACATTTGACTTAATTCTCTATATGTTTGAAAAATGACACCTTAAGACAGGAAACTTGCCGTAGAAAATTTTTTTCTCAGTTTTTTGCTTTCTTTCTAATTTTGTCTGCATTGTTATTTTTCTTTCAAAACATTTTTAATTTAATGTGATCAAAATCACTCATTTTACTTCCCTTATTCCTCTTTATCTCTTGTTTGGTCATGAATTCTTCCCCATCCATAGATCTGATTGGTAATGTTTTTTTTTATTTTTTTTTTTTGCTGTATTCCCCTAATTTGCTTGTGATATCACTCTTTATGTATAAATCATGTATGTATGTATGTATATATATATATATATATATATATATATATATATATATATATATATATATATATATACCCATATAAATGCATATGTAGGTATATGTATATAGTTTATTATACAATGAGGTGTGAGATATTTGTCTTTGCCTACTTCCTACCAGATCTACTTTCTAGTTTTCCTAGGAGTTTTTGCTTAATTATTAGTTCTTTCCTCTATAGCTAGGATCTTTGGTCTTATGAAATACTGTTACTGGCACCATTTACTTCTGCTATGGCATATCTAATCTTATCAACCACAATATTTCTTATTTAGTACTGAGTAATTTTGATGATTTTCACTTTATAGTATATCTTGAGACAGTACTACTACTTTCATTTT
Source organism: Trichosurus vulpecula (assembly GCF_011100635.1). Classification (NCBI taxonomy): domain Eukaryota; kingdom Metazoa; phylum Chordata; class Mammalia; order Diprotodontia; family Phalangeridae; genus Trichosurus; species Trichosurus vulpecula. The sequence goes on from NC_050579.1 coordinate 211,184,953, forward strand.
TTTCATTTATTCCCTTTACATTCTTGCACTTTTTTTTCTTCCAGATGAATTTTGTTATTGTTTTCTAGCTCTATAAATTAATTGTTTGTTAGTTTTATTGATATGGCACTGAATAAGTCAATTTAATTTAGGTAGTATTGTTATCTTTATTATATTGAATTTGGCTACACTTGAGCAATTCTTTTTTTTCCAATTATTTAGATATGTCTTTATTTGAATAGTGTTTTAATAATGTTTATGTCTTTAGTGCTTTGATATGGGAAAATAAAGTTATTATCCAATGTCTTTAAGGACAAAGAAGAACAAAGTAACACACCACAATCCTTTTAAGAATCATTAATTGATAAGGTAAAAAAGAAAAAAAAAGAAAAAAAGCCTAAGAAACTGGAGGTGATAATTTGAGGGAGAAATTGGAGGAATAAAGGGAGAAATGGAGAGAAATCTTGGCCTCTACAAAATATAACAACAACTACATTTATATAGCATATTAAGGTTTGCAAAACACTTTATAAGTATTATCTCATTTGATACTTATGACAACCCCAGGAAGTAGGTGCTATTATTATCGCCTTTTTACAGGTGAAGAGACTGCAGCCAACAGAGGTTGAGTGACTTGCCCAACATCTCACAGCTACCTGAATTCAAGTCTCTCAACTCCTGGCATCTAGGTGACAAAATGGATAGAGTGCTGGGTCTGAGGTCAGGAAGACTCATCTTCCTGAGTTCAAATCTGCCTTTAGACACTTACTAGCTATGAGATTCTTGGAACGTAATTTAACCCTGTTTGCCTAAATTCATCATCTGTAAAATGAGTTTGACAATGCAATAGCAAAGTACTCTAGTATCTTTGCCAAGAAAACTGCAAATGGGGGGGGGGGGTCACAAAGAGTAGGACATGACTGAAATGAATAAATAATAGCAACCCCCAGTTCCAAGGCTAGTATTTTATCCAATGGACCATCCAGGTGAATATCATAAGACATGCAAGCATGGCATCAGAAAATCTGTAATAGTAGGAAAAGATCTACAGGAAATCAACTTGTAAGGTTATCATGGAAATAAGGTACATTCTCCTTGAGATCCATCATATTGAGAAGATGAAGCATATCAACACTAGATGGAGGGCATACTCACAGTGATAAAATCAAAGATCCTTGGAATATTTCAGTAGAAAGTGAGCATTATTTTCTGTGGCAACTCATATTTTATATAGTATTTTAACTATACTGTTGGTATACAGGCTTTTGTGGGCCACACTGTCAACAGTTTGCCATGCCTAGAACTGAGAAGGAGCAGGGTAGTCCTGGCTTAGAAGTACTAAGACTAGGAGCCTGACCATGGCAAGATGGGATCAAAAGAATGGTTGAATACCAGAAGAAAAAGGGCTGTTAGGAAAGGCATGAAGTCTAGTTAAAACAGATAAATTTTCAAGTTCTGGGAAGAAGTCAAGTTAAGCAAGAAATGAGAATTAGGCTACTATAAAACCAAATAGGCAAGACAAAGTTAATGAACATCTGGAAGTTAAAGATGGTGTCCTTAACTAGCAGAAGATACTGAAGATGAGTTCTGTCTTCATTTTTATACTCTTTAGTAGGATCTAACATGCAGAAAAGATCATGTGGGTATATGTTTATAGGTAAAGAGAAAGAGAATTGGATATGTTGAAGTACCTCCTGATCTAGGCAAAGTACTGGACCTATTGAGTTATACATCATTTATATATTTTTTTCTATGAGAAAAATCCATTGTGAGTATTAAACTGTTAGTTAACAAATATGTATTTGGAACATATCTTATTTGTAATTTATGGACTGCCTTACTATCTTTTGAGATGATATTTTTTTTAGGAAATTAAATATTTTAAGTTAGTTTGTGAACTCTCTCTCTTCTCTTCTTTTTTTTCTCTTCCCTGTTTCTCTGTCTCTTCTTTTCAAAGCAAAGTAAAATACTTGAAAACTCTAACAAATGTATTCGTTCTTAAGGTCCAGATCTACAAAGTCATTAAAATACATATTTAAAAAAATGTAATTTAGTGCATAAACTTTAAATTTGTTTAATTTTCTAAAAGTAAAAATAGCAAAGGTACTCCACTATTTGGCTTGTAGGTCTACACTTGCAAAATGCAATACTAAACAATTATCTAACTAATTCTATTATTTTATACATTCAATCTTGACTGTTCAAGTCAATAAGTCCACTTTCCTTTATAGCACTCCTTTAACAACTAAGATTGTTTATCTCTCTTAACTATATAGTTTCTTCTACTTTTCAAAGTTTTTTTTTTTTTTACAATAGCAAAGTAGCATCTGAACCATGATTAAAGATGTTGAGATGCTGAATCATCCTTGAGAAGAAAGGAAAAGAAATAAGTTTAAATCACAAATATCTTAGCTTTTTTCTGCTGTTTTTTAATGAATGATTTTTTATTTAACAAAATAATTTCCCATCTGGACTCAAAACCTGTATGCCAACTTTTACTCCTCTAGGAATGTTAATATGAAAAGCAAATTCTTTGAACAAAAATAATTTGTGCCTCATTTCATGATGTAAAAATCAACATTTATAGAATATGTACATAAAATTCCAATCTCCCCAATTTCAGAATCAACCATCATGTTTTCTATATACTCTAGTATATGTATCTTTCCATATTAAAAAAAAAAAAAACCAGCACCGCTATCTGATGTTTTAAAAGCATTCTTAACTTTTGTCAGCACTCATACAACATAATCAATAGGTCATTCTATTTTAATTAAGAAGACCTGAATTCAGATACCTTCTCAGACACATACTAGTTGGATGGACCCTGGCAAATCACATATCTTCTCTTTCTCAGTTCTCATTTGTAAAATAGCCAGTTGGATTCAATGCACTCTGACATCCTTTGTAAATTTTAAACATATTTTTCTGTGACGATATTGAACTTTACCAACTAGTCCAATCAGTGTAATAATGCAGATAAGAAGATAATAAAATGAGGAAGAGAGAAAATAACTGTCTGGCTTAGCATTACACAGTCAGCAAAGAAAATATTGAAGATCAAAATCCAGGTTTTCTGATATTCAGCCAATAATAATATTAAATATATCATGTAGATTGACATAAGATATCTATTTTGGCATATGGTGCCATTCTTTGCTGATAATTATAAAGGCATGGGATCATAGGATTTAGAATTCATTTAACTTTATACCCCAATTTTATAGTTGAACACATTGTCAGAGGAACTGGGTTCAAAACCTATATTACTCCCTATGTAAACATCAAGCAAGTCACTTCAGTTCTCTGTAATTTAGCTTCCTCATTTATAAAATGAAGGTGCTGATCACGATTAGCTCTGAGTTTCCTTCTAGATCTAAACTTATGATCCTATCAAGGCTGATGGAATGGAAATGTCTTGTTCAAGATCATAGAGTTATTAAATCACAGTTGGAATTGAACTAAGTCTGTGACATTAAATCCATTTATTCTTTCCAACAAACCAGTGTCTTTTCCATAAGGATCCAGTATATTTTTAAAATTATGTTTCTCCTCCTTATGAGAGTTTTAAAGATTTTTTGAAAGGATTTCCTCCCATGAAAAGTTAATAAATCCCTCTATTATATTTTGTCACCTGAAACAACACTTTAATTAGCCCTCTATAAAAGAAAGCATTCTTTATGGAAGCTTCAAAATAGACTAGGGTTAAGTAATGTACAATACCCAAATGATCTTTGCAATCTCATTTTCATGCAGAATTTCTAGCTGGGGATGTGTTGCACATTTTACTTTAGTTTTCTTTTCAAACTGGTTCTGCGATTTCACTAGTATTAAAAACTCCTTATGAAGAAACACCTCTACTTATGTAGATCTTCACCTTCATGCAACTTTGTGATCTAACTAGAGAACCGAAGAGTATAGTGATTGGCTAAGGTAACTCTGTAAGTGTGTATACATAGTGGGTCTTGAACCCAGTTCTTCCCACATTACATAGCATGTCATGAAGTTTTGCCATGCACAAATTTAGCACTTAATGGATTAATGAAAGTTCAATTTGTTCAATTGAATTCTAAAACTTTTCTCCATGATATAATCCTTCTTAATTTATACATATTGATAAAGAAATATTCTCAGAGTCAGGAAAAGTTTAATTCTGTGGCCTTGGGCAGGACGCTTAACCTATCTGCTCCTAGAAAATATTCTAAGAATAGAAATTACAGGGCAATTGCTGATTTGGTTTGGTAGAGGCAATTTTCCCACAGGAAACTTTTGATGATGATTAAATCACAGATTTACACAAAAATTGGTGTCATTTTTTTGATGTCAATCTATATATGTCTGAACTTTTCCTGTAACTTTAAATTCTTTTTCTTTAAGATATATCCTCAGGATAGGTGTGTGTGTGTGTGTGTGTGTGTGTGTGTGTGTGTGTGCATAATAAGCCACTCCTAAGAAATTATAATACAATCTAATTTCAGCATAGCATAGAAGCTACTAGAAATGGGGAACCTTTGGCATTTTCTTTAATGAATGCTTGTCATGTATTTAATTTATTCTTTTCTATAATGATCAAAATAAGCATGCACCAAATGGTCAAATGATTTCCAACCATTTTCAGGTGATAGAAAGGGACTAATGCACACTGACCCAGAATAAAAGCCAGTGAGCTCAATGAGCTGTGAGTAAATACCATTCCCTATACTCATAGGCAACAGAACTTAATACAGAACATTCAGCTCTTGCTCTTTCCCCAATGGCAATAATACCTAACACTTCAAGTCTCAACTAATCATTCCCTGTGCAAAGGAGCACTGAAGCAAATTTCTGAAACAATAATAGCAAAATAAACACAATATTTAAAGGGGAAGATAACATTTAAGTGCTATCATTAAATCAAATCCCAATATAGTTACAAGCTGTATTTAATTAGACAATGTCATTTGATTCAGGGTGAAAACAGTGTTATAATTGTTAGACAGATGGTCTTAGAGTGAAGAAAGACTGGCTTCAAGTCACACCTTTAATATATACTGGTTGTGGTCCTGGGGTAGACACATACTCAGAGGGTCTTCACATCTCTATATAAAATTTTAAGTTGAAGAACAGATGGCACAGTGGATTTTATGTTAGAAAGATGTGATTTCACCTTTTATTTCAGATCCTATAAATGTGACTTTGGTTAAATCATGTGATCATTTCATCACTTTCAAAATGGGGATAATAGAGCTTATCCCAAAGGATTTTTGAGGGGCTCAAGTGAGGTAATATATTGTTATGGTAATTAGGGGGTGGAATTTTTTGTTTTCTTCTCTTTTGGAATGAAAAGGCTATCAACTGCCTTCAATTTAGTCTTACCTTTATAGGAAGGCCCACATCCTTTTGCTAGTTAAGTCATGAGAGGTGTAAAACCCTCAAGAGGTGTGAAACCCTTGAGAGGGTTGACCCTAAAGAACTGTACAAATACTCTGAGGTTAGCTTTTTGTTTGGGGTACACTCATTGGAAGAATGTTTGTGTGGAGTTTCTGGGTAGCCGTTAAGGAGCACCCCCCCCACACTTTAAAAACCCAGATGGTGCTTCTCTCTAGTAACTATGCATGTATTGTGATTTGGTCAGAGAGATAAAAGCCTATCTGTTGATCTTTTTCTAATTTCTGTTTGTGTTTGTTATGAAATTCAGGGTGCTGGCTTTTCCCCCTGAACTGAGTGAATGGTATATGTATATTCAATTAAAGTGAGATTGTAAACCTCTTAAAGTTGCTTTCCTTAGAAAAGAAGATCAAAGAATCTGTGATAGCAGCCCTCCAGTGTGCTGGTGGTATTGGTCTTACACCTCCACAGTAGCTGCCAGCAGCATTGCGGTTATATATATGACAAGCACTCTGTAAACACAAAATATTATATAAATACTGATTATTATTACTATTTCTATTGTTATTTCCTCACTATTCTATGACACAGAATTTCACATTAACACTAACATGGAATCATAGATTTAGTTCTCAAAGGTATTTTAAAGAACTTCTAGTGCAATTATAGATAATAAAAAAATGATACTTAAAAAATGACACTCAAAGAAATGGGTCAATTTGTCCAAGTAAAAAGAGGAAGTGGCAGAACCAGAATTAAAACCCAGGTCCTTGTAATTCAAATCTAGTGTCCTTTCCACTGTATCTATTCATCGAATAGAGTTTAAATACAGACAAAGCTTAAAATAATTCAGTGAAACTTGATTGTGTCTCCAGATATGCTGAACTAGTAGACTTACTGTGTATAGTTGAAGAAAATGAATTTTAAATGGTATGGAGCTATTTTCCTTTTACTAAGTGAGAAAAATCAAATATAGACTTTATATTTTAATTTTTACTCATCAGTGAAGTATAAATTACATCATTGCATTGTTGACATTGAAAGGAATATTTCAAAGAAGAAATAGGATTTACCGTGCCTTATTTTGCACTTAATGGGTTTCTTGCCATCGTTGAAGTTGTGTTTCAATTAGATGTTTGTAAAAAATAAAATAGATTATCCTCAAAAAACTAATAACATAGACTCCAAAATAATATAGATAGCAAATTCCTGTATCTACTTAAAGATTTTTTCATCTATATAGGTCCTCCAAATCTATAAATGTAATGTGCAATATAATCCACGAAAAGACTATAAAATTTCACTCATGATCATTGTAAAGTACATACCCTGGGAATCTCCCCACAACCCAACTCAAACTTGCAATTTTTTTTTTCTTTTTTTTTTAATGCAATTTATTTATTTAACATATTTGGTTTTCAGCATTGATTTTCACAACAGTTTGAATTACAAATTTTCTCCCCATTTCTGCCCTCCCCCCCACTCCAAGATGGCGTATATTCTGGTTGCCCTGTTCCCCAGTCAGCCCTCCCCTCTATCACCCCCCTCCCCTCTCATCCCCTTTTCCCTTCCTTTCTTGTAGGGCAAGATAAATTTCTACGCCCCATTGCCTGTGTATCTTATTTTTTAGTTGCATACAAAAAGTTTTTTTGTTTTTGAACATCTGATTTTAAAACTTTGAGTTCCAAATTCCCTTCCCTCTTCCCTTCCCACCCACCCTCCCTAGGAAGTTGAGCAATTCAACCTAGGCCACACATGTATTATTATGTATAACCCTTCCACAATATTCATGTTGTGAAAGGCTAACTACATTTTGCTCCTTCCCAATCCATCCCGCTTTATTGAATTTTCTTCCTTGACCCTGTCCCCTTTCCAAAGTGTTTGTTTTGATTACCTCCACCCCCATCTGCCCTCCACTCCATCATCCCCCTGCCTTTTATTTTTTTTTTTATCTTCCTCCCTCTTCTTTCCTGTGGGGTAAGATACCCAACTGAGTATGTATGGTATTCCCCCTCAGGCCAAATCTGATGAGAGCAAGGTTCACTCATTCCCCCCTCACCTGCCCACTCCCCTCCTCTCCTAGAACTGCTTCCTCTTGCCACCTTTATGGGAGATAATCCACCCCATTCTATCTCTCCCTATCTCCCTCTCTCAGTAAGTTACTCTCTCATCCCTTAATTTCATTTTATTTCTTTTAGCTATCTTCCCTTCATCCTCAACTCACCCTGTGTCTGCTCTCTTTCTTTTACATATATATATATACACATACATACACATACATACATATACACATAGATACATGCATACATACACATTCACTTATATATATACATAAACATATATATATGCATATATATATATGCATATTCCCTTCAACTACCCTAATACTGAGGTCTCATGAATCATACTCATCATCTTTCCATGTAGGAATGTAAACAAAACAGTTCAACTTTAGTAAGTCCCTTGCAATTTCCGTTTCTTGATTACCTTTTCATGCTTCTCTTGATTCTTGTGTTTGAAAGTCAAATTTTCTATTCAGTTCTGGTCTTTTCACTGAGAAAACTTGAAAGTCCTCCATTTTATTGAAAGTCCATATTTTGCCTTGGAACATGATACTCAGTTTTGCTGGGTAGGTGATTCTAGGTTTTAATCCTAGCTCCATTGACCTCCAGAATATCGCATTCCAAGCCCTTCGATCTCTTAATGTAGAAGCTGCCAGGTCTTGGGTTATTCTGATTGGGTTTCCACAATATTCAAATTGTTTCTTTCTGGCTGCTTGCAGTATTTTCTCCTTGATCTGGGAGCTCTGGAATTTGGCAACAATATTCCTAGGAGATTTCTTTTTGGGATCTATTTGCGGAGGCGATCGATGGATTCTTTCAATTTCTATTTTGCCCTGTGGCTCTAGAATATCAGGGCAGTTCTCCTTGATAATTTCCTGAAAGATGGTATCTAGGCTCTTTTTTTGATCATGGCTTTCAGGTAGTCCAATAATTTTTAAATTATCTCTCCTGGATCTATTTTCCAGGTCAGTGGTTTTTCCAAGGAGATATTTCACATTGTCTTCCATTTTTTCATTCCTCTGGTTCTGTTTTATAATATCCTGATTTCTCATAAAGTCACTAGCTTCCACTTGCTCCAATCTAATTTTTAAAGTAGTATTTTCTTCAGTGGTCTTTTGGACCTCCTTTTCCATTTGGCTAATTCTGCCTTTCAAGACATTCTTCTCCTCATTGGCTTTTTGGAGCTCTTTTGCCATTTGAGTTAGTCTATTTTGTAAGGTGTTGTTTTCTTCAGTGTATTTTTCAGTATTTTTTTGGGTCTCCTTTAGCAAGTCATTGACTTGTTTTTCATGGTTTTCTCGCATCCTTCTTATTTCTCTTCCCAATTTTTCCTCTACTTCTCTAACTTGCTTTTCCAAATCCTTTTTGAGTTTTTCTATGGTCTGGGGCCAGTTCATGTTTTTCTTGGAGGCTTTGGTTGTAGGCTCTATGACTTTGCTGTCTTCTTTAGGCTGTATGTTTTGGTCTTCTTTGTCACCAAAGAAAGAATCCAAAGTCTGAGACTGAATCTGGGCGCGTTTTCGCGTCCTGGCCATATTCCCAACCAACTAACTTGACCCTTGAGTTTTTCAGTGGGGTATGACTGCTTGTAGATTACAGAGTTCTATGTTCTACGTTTGGGGGGGAGGTGCCAGCTCTGTCAGAGCCGCACTCCTCCTTCCCCAAGGACCCCCAGTCCAGACTGGGCTCAGATCTTCGGCAGGCTGTGCACCCCTGCTGTGATCCTCCACTTAATTCCCCCCACCAGGTGGGCCTGGAGCCGGAAGTAACAACAGCTGTAGCTGCCCCACCTCTGCTGCCCCCGGGGCTGGAAGCCGAACCGCGAACTCCTTCCACTCCCGCAGCTTTTCCCACTAACCTTCTCCGCAGTCTTTGGTGTTTGTGGGTCGAGGGGTCTGGTAACTGCTCACGTATTCAGGGCGCTAGGGCCCCCTCCGCCAGGCTTCTGGTCTGGATCGTCCACGCCGCTCAGGCTGGGCTCTGCTCCACTCCGTTCCCAGCTCCCAGCTCCCAGCTCCGTGTGGAATAGAGCTCACCCAGAGACCACCCGGGCTGTCCTGGGCTGGAGCCCTGCTTCCCTCTGCTGTTCTGTGGGTTCTGCCGTTCTAGAATTGGTTCAGAGCCATTTTTATAGGTTTTTGGAGGGACTCGGGTACGGAGCTCACTCTAGTCCGTGCTTACCAGCCGCCATCTTCTCAAACTTGCAATTTGAATGCTCAGAGGAATGCTATATCCTCCAGGTTCTTGGAAAAAACAGGAAAGGCTAGAACTTCTATTAGTGTTGCTCTCAAGCTACAATCCAATGTGTTCCTCTCATGTGATGTGATCAATTATCTAGACAGAGTTTATTTTTAGAAAGAGAATTTACTGATCAGGGATGAAGAGAACATTTAGTAGAAAACATATCCCTCCCCCCAAAATAGACATCCTCTTCTATTCACACAAAATCAGTGGTGAGTGGGCTCAAATTTAAAAGGCTTATATGAATGATGTGAGGAGCTGCAGCTACATATTATTTGAAGTCCTGTGCTCTCCTAGTAGAATAGTCACAAAATCCCTATAAATGTAGTTTTCTGAGAGTATTCAAGGGTCAGTGCCCTTAGCTATTCACTTTATTTTCATGTCATCCTATAATTTCCCTCTCAAGAAAATGCTGAAATCTAATGGGCAGCTATGTGGCACAGTGGATAGAGCATTGGGGCTGGAGTCAGGAAGATGTCTTCATAAGTTCAAATCCAACATCAGACACTAGCTGTGTGACTCTGAGCAAGTAACCTAGCTCTGATTTCCTTCAGTTCTTCATCTGTAACAAGCTGGAGAAGGAAATGGTAAACCACTCCAATATCTTGCTAAGAAAACCTGAAATGGAGTCATAAAGAGTTGGATAGGACTGAAATGGCTCAACAACAGCAAACAATAAAACCTAATTGAAGAAAATGACTCCTTGAAAATCTGAATTGGGCAAGGGGAAGACAGAAAGGTTATAACAGACCAAGAAATATTCGAGCAAAATACAAAAAAGAAAAAAAATAGAAGAGAATATGAAACATCTCATAAGTAAAACAACTGATCAGGAGATCAGGTCAAGAATAGAAAACATAAGAATAATCATGTTACCTGAATGCTATGATCACAAAAAGAATCTTGATAGAATAATACAAGAAACAAGTAGAGAAAATTGTCCTGAAGCATTGGAACAACCTCCTGAAAGAGATCCTACGATGAAAACCCACTGGAATATTATGGTCAAATTCTGAAACCTTCAGCTCAAGGATAAAATATTATAAGCAACAAGAAAAAATTAAATATTATGGTGCCACAAATAAACTCACACAAGACCTAGTAGTCACAACACTAAAAGACTGCAGGTTTTGGAACACTATATATCAAGGAGCAAAAGAACTGGTATTCCAGCTGAAATTATCATACCCAGCAAAGCTAAGCACAATTCTGAATGGAAAAAATAGACATTTAATGAGTTATCAGATTTTCAGGACTTTGTTTAAAAAAAAACTTAACAGAATATTTGACCTATAAGAGCAGAGAATAACATAAGGTACATATAAAAGACCAATTACAAGGGACTCAATAAGGACAGATTATTTATCTTTTAGTATGTAAAATGTAAAATATATGTCTAAGATTGTTATTAGTAATTGGGTAGTTCATAAGAAAGATTGAGGTAGACATGAGTATGATATGACTTTGAAAAGTAAAATCATTCAGAAATAGCTAAAAAGAGCAAATATATTATATAGATGAGGTGGTGTGAGAGGAAAAAGTGATACAGAGGAATTAGATCAGGGAAGAGGGCTGTTAGTTGTGGAAACCTACTTTCATCAGGAATGGGTTCATAAATCTAGGAGAGTATAAACATCTTTAAATTTAGAAAGAAATAAATCATTAAGGGGATAAGGAGGGGCAAGAGGATAAGGGAGGGATCCTAAAAGGGAAGGGTGAGGGAATAGGTTAAAGGGGAATATAGAAGGGTGTTTAGATTAATGGGAACAGGAGGATAAGGGAGGGATCTTTGGGGGTGGGTGGGTTAAGTAATAAGAGGGCAAGGTAGCAGGTAGAAGTAAAGTAGAGGAGTAAAGAGGGATAGGAAATAAAAGATTAGTTAGGTTTCAATTCACACCTGCAATAAGACACACTCCCAATGGAATAATGCTTTTATTAAAGGACAGGGAGTAATACATTGGATTTACAACAGCAATAACTAACAATTCCTAATAACACAACTAACACAGAAAAAGTGACAAAGACACAGACAGACAACAGAAAGCATCACCGATTGGAGGGAACTCTGACACCTGAGTTTTCAAGCTGGGTAATCCCGGAGTACAGCTTATCAGGGTCCCGAATGGGAGGATCCCAGGCAGATCGTCCCCTCCATGGGTGAGATTCCAATGTGACTCACTCACATGGAGACTTAAATAGGGCTTTGAATAAAGAAGCCTCACTGGTAACTCTCCTGAATGTTTCCTGCCAAGGAGGGGAGCCACCCCTCCCAACGGGGTCTCCTGAGGTACTTAGTTCTTAAGAACTGGCTAGGTTCTTAGCACTGCAGTTTCTCCAGATGTTTAACCTCAAGAATGTTTATTATTCTTTGCTCAAGGCCTGGTCACATGCGAGAGTTCAAGCAGAGGACAACCTGATGCATATGCTAAAGGCTTGCACTATAATATGGAGAATCATTTATATATAATTATTTATCATTCAGGTGTATAAATGTAATATGATATTTTGGTGTCAAAGTGATTGAGAACAATATATTAAAATGAATTGATAGTTCTTCCTGGAGTAATGAAGATTGAAGTTCAAATCCTGATTCTGACAATAATTCACTCTATGACCCTGGGCAAGACATAACTTCTGTGTACTTCAGGAAATTCCCCTAAATCTCAGATATTAAATGACAGATTAATTTCAACCTGCCTCTGTGAAAGGAGTTCCCATATCTAGAATGTATATGAAATCAAAGATCAGAACCTTAATATAAATGAATAAATCATCCGTATGAGGAATTCAGGGAAATATGGGAAAACTTGTATAAAGTGGTGCAGAGAAAAGAAAACAGAGACATAATATACATAAAAAGACAATAAAATATAAATGAAGACATGTAGGCAACATGGTATTGCTGGAGTCTTTAGTGCTGTGTGTGTGTGTGTGTGTGTGTGTGTCTGTGTCTGTGTCTGTGTCTGTGTCTGTGTATGTGTGTGTGAGAGAGACTCTTTTGACAATTGATGATGAACCCTATAGATTCCTTATGAGAGTAATATTTTAAGTGCATAAAAATTACACATACAAGTACTCACTAATGCTATGGATTTTTATTAGTTTCTATATAATAATTGCATATTTTCAGCTTCCAAATTGAACTGATTTGAATGTCCTTTACTGGGTTAAAAAAAAAAAACAGAGGATTCATTTGGATCAACTTTTGACAGCATTGTCACTTAGCCTGGAAGAATAAATGATTCCATAGAATGAAAATTTGGGGTGTTTTATCATCAAACAATGATGACATATAAGTTTTCTGGCTATCCTATCGAAGCAGCTAGCCAGTTAAATATATATTACATTATATCCTAACTTTCCAAATGAACTGACGTTTCCCTGATAAAAGTTATATGTACACTAAAATCAATCTATAATCTAAATATAAAATATTGCCATAAAAGTACCCTCTAATAATATAATCCAGATTGTTTCTTAGATTCATTACATAAAGTCAAATCCCATAATCAACCAAAATGCATATTTGAAACAAAAGTGAAAAATGAATATCTCAATTTGCAGGTGAAAATAGGTACATGTAATCTAAGATTCATAATATGGGTGGGAAAAATAATATTTTTAATCCAGTCATGTTATATCAGCTTAAATTAGTACGTAGAAAGACATTCTCAGAGTCAGGATACTTGGTTTAAATACCACTTCTGACACATACTGACTATATGACTCCATTCAAGGTACTTAACCTATCAGGGTCTTAAAAAATTTCTAAGTTTCTAAGTTATAAAGAAACTGCTCACCTATACTAGTAAAGGATTTTTCATCACTAGGTGTTTCCTATGCCAATGAATTACAGGTCTCTTTCTTCCATTTCCTTCCTGTTTCTCCTATTCCCCATTCCCAGTCCCAAACACAATGTTACATAGGAAGAACAGTGTGGTATAGAGATAAAGGAGTGGTCACGGATCCAGAAGTCATAGAATCAAGTATGGGTATTCTTATATAATAGCTGTGTGAGTCTATACAATCATTTTAGCTACTTGGTGTCCCAAGCGGCACTCAAAGACTATAATTTAGGTAAAGATGACATGCTAATTTATATTAAAAAAAAGATTTGTACATTTAGAGCTGGAAGTGATCTAAGAAGTCATCTAGTCTAAACTGTAATTTTACAGATAAGAATAAACTGAAGGCCAAAGTAGTTAAATCAATTGAGCACGGTTACAGTGGCAGTATGAAGATTTGAGGTCACATACAAATTCATTACTCTTTCTCATGAACCACACTTGAGATTTTTTATACTCATAAAATCTCAGGTCAAGCCACATACCTCTAAATCCTTTTTCACCCATCCCCCAAAAAAGTTTTATCTAGATGAATAAAATGAAAACTGTGTGAGGAGGTTCTATTTTATTTCATTTTTTTCTATATATGTCACCTTGCAAAGTACCAGGTACATCATAAGGAATTATCAATGCTTACTGAATTGGATTGTATTGAATTGTAAGGGATTATATTTAAGTCACCTTTAGGTGGCATGAGTGACTAATAATCTACTCATAATTACTGTTGTAATGATACATGTTTTAGAAAGAGTCTTCTTTATAATAAAAACACCAATAACTAGGAAGAGGAAATGGGGACATTTCTTCTTATCTGACAAGAGAATATGCTAAATGCTTGGAAGATAATGATCAGAGACAGAAAGAAAATGTGAATTCATTTGAGGATGATTGGAAGAGTAAGTCAGCTAGAATTTTTTTAAGCCATGTGCCAGGATTATTGGGGATACAAGGAAGGGGAAAAAAAAAAACTCTTCCTACATTCATATAGCTCTCATTCCAATGTAGCAGCCAAGATTCAAACAACCATGTGCATTCAGGATATATACAGAATAAATAACTAATCTAAGAGAGAAAGCACCAACACTAAGAGGGATCAAAAATGCTTCTTGCTTCTGAGACTTGAAAAAAATGAAATGAAGAAAGGGAGCATGCCAATTAGGGGGACAGAAAAAGAAATAGCGTGGAGTCAGGATATAGTGTCCTGTATCCTGAATCAAGAACAGCAGGAGGTCAGTGTCACTGGATCATAGAATATTTACAAGTGAGTGAAGTATAAGAAGACTCAAAAGGTAAGAAAGATACAGGTTGTGAAGGACTTTAAAAGCAAAGACAAGGATTCATTTGATCCAGATGGTAAAATGGGGAGCTATTAAAATTTTTTGAGGGAGTAAGGATGATATGGACGGATCTGGATGTTTGGAAGATAAATACAATGGCTGAAAGGAAAATAGGCTTGAGTGGGGAGAGATGTTATTTTAAAAATCTGAACATAAGGTCATAAGGGTCAAAACTAGGGTAGTGGCTTTTTGAGGAAACTAGGTGACTCAGTAGGGGAAGCCAGGAGTGCAGTGGACAGAGTGCCAGGCCTGGAGTCAGGAAGACTTGAATTCTAATCCAATCTCAGATATTAGCTGTGTGACCTGGGCAAATTGCTTATCCTGTTGCTTCAGTTCCCTCATCTGTAAAATTAACTGGAAAGCAAAATGGCAAACCACCCCAGGATCTTGGCTGAGAAAACCCCAAAAGAGGACACAAATAGTCAGAAGTGACTGAAAATGACTAAACAACACAACAAGATGACTCAGTAGATAGTGGATAGAGGACTGTGCTTGGAGAATCAGGTAGATTTGAATTCAAATCCAACTTCAGTCATTTACTAGTTGTGTGGCCAGGGAAAGTCACAACTCTTATCTGCAAAGGTTTCCTAACTGTAAAATGGGGATTATAATAGTACTTACTTGCCAGGTTGTTGTATGGATCATATGAGATACCATTTGTAAAATCACTTAGTAAAATGCCAGGCATTTTGTAGATGTTCAATATTTTTTTTTCCTTTTACCTTCCTTCCTTCCTTTCTTCCTTCCTTGCTTCCTTCCTTCCTTTTCCTGTCAGAGGAGTGAGGTTGCCATATAGGACACATATGTCAAGGTAGAGTCATAGGTAGTTTTAACTTATAAGAAATAACAATCCTTAATGCATTTACATGTTGATGACTGAATCTTATAACCAAAAGGCATAACCAGATGGACTATCTAGAGCAGATGTACAATGTTCTCATCCTCTTACTTTCTTTTCTTGAGCTGCTTGATTTTTTAAGATGACTGAAAAATCAAACTTGTCAAAGGCAAGCATATAATGCAAATAACGCAAAAAAATAAACATTAAGGTAAACGTTACCAGGTGGTCTTAATGGCCTATTAATAAAAACTTTTGTTGTCTGATGATACATGGAGTTAGGGCAGAGTGTTTTTAGTTGCCAGAGGTATATTAATGAGATTTTAAGAAATACTCAGGAATATTATTGTTGTTGTCTTGGGCACATCTTTAAAGCAACTGTTAGTACCATGAAATCTAATCTTTTGTTAAATGATGATCAAACAATAAGCATTCTACATTTGTTTTATGCTTTATTTTATCTGCCTTTTGAACATGCTCACTGATCTCTGTGAGTCATGGTCTGATACAGTCTTCATGATATTAAAATTTATAGCATTACATATAGAGTTGGAAGGGGCTTTCAAAATCATCTAGTTCATCTGTTCATATTAGATATGACGCAATGAAGGTAAAGAATAATTAATGACTTATTAAGTTGGCATGGATACTAAGTGGTGGGCGTGGTATTTGAATTCACATCTTTTGACCCCATGTGGAATATTCTGTGCTCAATACCCAAAGGGAAATATGGGGCAAGTAGTTAATTTGAGCAAGCTGTAAGGTGTTAACAACCAGGGATTAAATAAAAAAAAGCCTTGTAAAGGATGCCATCAGAGAGATAGATGAGCTGAGAAGAAGGTAGGGCAGTCATGTGGGCAGAGCAAGATATAATGCAAAGGTAACCCGTAGGTTCCACCAATGCGTATGTAATGCCAAGAGGAGTAGAAAAAAGATCCCCAGACATGAGCAGGCTTCATGCAGAGAATTTTATTGGAAATAATGGGAGAAGAGCATATTGGATTGAAAGACTCCTGTACTGACATACATTATTCCGGTAGGCAAGATCATAGATCTTTGCATTTCTATCTATGAAAACAGATTTGAGCTGTTTTCCAAAGGAATGGATGCTCTATCTCTCATATAACCTCTATGACTTCTACTCTAAAGCTTTTCAAAGCACTTAATGATTTGTAGACAATTTTTATTTGTTCTATCAAAAAAACTACTATAAAATGTGTCCCAATTTATTAACTTTATTTGAGCAATACGTAGAGCCTGATCTAAAGATTACCAAATCATTGATAGAATAATATGTTTTCTGTAGCAACATTTGCACTTATATAATGTTTGGTCTAATTGATCTAAAGATATAAATCTTACAAGTTAATCAGATATCAGCTCATTAACAAAATTAAAATCGGTGTTTTGATTGCCATTATCAAAAAGGACAACAAAAGTTGCAGTAGTGTGGTCAACAGGACTTATATCATTTTCTCATTTGTCACCCAAAGTATCCTAACCATGAACTGAATCAACTGAAGCCCAAATAGATACAAAGTCAAAAGTGTAAAACAAAGTTGACTCTGTTTCCCTTTTCAAGTAAATTTCATAAATGAACTGATTTTTGTGGTGTTATTAATTATTAATTTAATTAATTTAATGTATTTAGTTTTCAGCATTGTTTTTCACAAGAGTTTGAAATATGAATTTTCTCCCCATTTCTACCCTCCCACCCACTCTAAGATGGCATATAATCTCCTGTCTTTTCTTTGAACATATCACTGATGAGGGCACAGTCTCTGGGAGCCCCCTTGAGTTGTCCCTGAGTCTTCTGGCTGGATCTGGCCTTCCCCTAGGGCCACAAGCCTCTCATTGTCATTGGGCCCAGATCTCTCCCTCTATTGTTACTTTAGATATGTATGCCTTCAGTTACTTCCCAACCTTTGATATTCCTTCAGGAACTTCCTGCCCTTAATTGCATTCTCTTGGTTCCTGGACTCCAACCTCACCTGGTCCTCCTTAGATTTCCCCTCATGACCCTCCCTAAACTCCTCCTCCAGTCACCCCAGACCACCCCCCAATCCCTCCCACAATCCCTGTGCACAATCTCCATCCCGCCTACACGAAGGTGCCCAGACCCAATCCAATTCAGTAGGTTGAATCTGGCCCGCTTGTGGAAACAGGCGTCACAGGGTGGGGGGATTTCTTAAGACAGCCCACCGTGGTGAATCCCCAACAAACCCCGTCCCCTCCCTTGGCTGAGAAGGCCCGAGCCGAACTCCCTCGGCAGGACCCGGTGCGCCAATATCCTGGGGTGTCCAGCACCTCTCAACCTTTCACCTCTTCATCACTAAAATTTATTATAAAAAGTAATATAACCAGGTATACATGCCTGTGATCTGTGTTTCTTGGGGCAACTGAGGCAGATAAATCACTTGAGTTAAGGAATTTTGAGTTGTACCAGAGAAAAAGCCAATGGTGCTAATGAGGTTAAAGAAAAATGATTATGGTAAGGAACGGTAGGTTTTTAGGGGTGCTCGTGACCCCAAAACACCCACACTCCGGGTCCTGCCGAAAGACCCCGACCCAAGCCCTCCCAGCCAAGAAAAAAGGACGAAGCCCACTAAAGACTCACCACACTGGGCCGTCCCAATGAATCTCCTGAGGAAGATTGAATCAGAGCACCTTCACGGAGGCAAGATGAGACTTACACACAGAAAGATTGCATGAGGGATCTAGCAGTGGTCAAGTATTCTGGGGTGACCAGAGGAGGGGCCCAGGGAGGGTATCTTGATGGGACTAGGGTGACTAGAGAATGGGATTTTTTTTAATTTAAATTTATTTATTTAACATATTTGGTTTTCAGCATTCATTTTCACAATAGTTTGAATTACAAATTTTCTCCCCATTTCCACCTTCCCCCCCACTCCAAGATGGCTTATATTCTGGTTGCCCTGTTCCCCAGTCAGCCCTCCCCTCTATCATCCCCCTCCCCTCTCATCCCCTTTTCCCTTCCTTTCTTGTAGGGCAAGATAAATTTCTATGCCCCATTGCCTGTGTATCTTATTTTTTAGTTGCATACAAAAAGTTTTTTTGTTTTTGAACATCTGATTTTAAAACTTTGAGTTCCAAATTCTCTCCCCTCTTCCCTTCCCACCCACCCTCCCTAAGATGTCAAGCAATTCAACCTAGGCCACACATGTATCATTATGTATAACCCTTCCACAATACTCATGTTGTGAAAGGCTAACTACATTTTGCTCCTTCCCAACCCATCCCCCTTTATTGAATTTTCTCCCTTGACCCTGTCCCCTTTCCAAAGTGTTTGTTTTGATTACCTCCACCCCCATCTGCCCTCCCCTCCATCATCCCCCCCTTTTATTTTTTTTATCTTCCTCCCTCTTCTTTCCTGTGGGGTAAGATACCCAACTGAGTATGTATGGTATTCCCCCTCAGGCCAAATCTGATGAGAGCAAGGTTCACTCATTCTCCCCTCACCTGCCCTCTCCCCTCCTCCCACAGAACTGATTCCTGTTGCCACCTTTATGCGAGATAATCCACCCCATTCTATCTCTCCCTATCTCCCTCTCTCAGTATGATGCTCTCTCATCCCTTAATTTCATTTTATTTCTTTTAGATATCTTCCCTTCATCTTCAACTCACCCTGTGTCTGCTCAATCTCTTTTACATATATATATATATATACACACACACATATATAAACACACATATATATATATATACATACACACATACATACATATACACATAGATATATACATACATACACATTCACTTGTATATATACATAAACATATACATACATATATATGCATATTCCCTTCAACTACCCTAATACTAAGGTCTCATGAATCATACACATCATCTTTCCATGTAGGAATGTAAACATAACAGTTCAACTTTAGTAAATCCCTTGCAATTTCTGTTTCTTGATTACCTTTTCATGCTTCTCTTGATTCTTGTGTTTGAAAGTCAAATTTTCTATTTAGTTCTGGTCTTTTCCACAATACTCAAATTGTTTCTTTCTGGCTGCTTGCAGTATTTTCTCCTTGATCTGGGAGCTCTGGAATTTGGTGACAATATTCCTAGAAGATTTCTTTTCGGGATCTATTTGAGGAGGCGATTGATGGATTCTTTCAATTTCTATTTTTCCCTGTGGCTCTAGAATATCAGGGCAGTTCTCCTTGATAATTTCTTGAAAGATGGTATCTAGGCTCTTTTTTTGATCATGGCTCTTTTGCCATTTGAGTTAGTCTGTTTTTTAAGGTGTTGTTTTCTTCAGTGTATTTTTCAGTATTTTTTTGGGTCTCCTTTAGCAAGTCATTTACTTGTTTTTCATTGTTCTTTTTTCTTAATTACCTTTTCATGCTTCTCTTGATTCTTGTGTTTGAAAGCTACATTTTATATTCAGCTCTGGTCTTTTCAATGAGAAAGCTTGAAAGTCCTCTATTTTATTGAAAATCCATACTTTGCCTTGGAGCATAACACTCATTTTTGCTGGGTAGGTGATTCGTGCTTTTAATCCTAGCTCCATTGACCTCCGGAATATCGTATTCCAAGACCTTTGGTCCCTTAATGTAGAAGCTGCTAGATCTTGGATTATTCTGATCGTGTTTCCACAATACTCAAATTGCTTCTTTCTGGCTGCTTGCAATATTTTCTCCTTGATCTGGGAGCTCTGGAATTTGGCAACAATATTCCTAGGAGTTTTCTTTCTGGGATCTTTTTGAGGAGGTGATCGGTGGATTCTTTCAATTTCTATTTTACCCTCTGGCTCTAGAATATCAAAACAGTTCTCCTTGATAATTTCTTGAACGATGATATCTAAGCTCTTTTTTGATCATGGCTTTCAGGTAGTCCAATAATTTTTAAATTATCTCTCCTGGATCTATTTTCCAGGTCAGTGTTTTTTCCAATGAGATATTTCACGTTGCCTGCCACTTTTTCATTCCTTTGGTTCTGTTTTATAATATCTTGATTTCTCATAAAGTCACTAGCTTTCACTTGCTCCAATCTAAATTTTAAGGTAGTATTTTCTTCAGTGGTCTTTTGGACCTCCTTTTCCATTTGGCTAATTCTGCCTTTCAAGGCATTCTCCTCCTCATTGGCTTTTTGGAGCTTTTTTTCCATTTGAGTTAGTCTATTTATTGTTTTCTTCAGTATTTTTTACAGTAATTTTTTGGGTCTCCTTTAGCAAGTCATTGACTTGTTTTTCATGGTTTTCTCACATCCTTCTCATTTCTCTTCCCAATTTTTCCTCTACTTCTCTAACTTGCTTTTCCAAATCATTTTTGAGCTCTTCCGTGGCCTGAGACCAGTTCATGTTTTTCTTGGAGGCTTTTGCTGTTGGCTCTTTGACTTTGTTGACTTATTCTGGCTGTATATTTTGGTCTTCTTTGTCACCAAAGAAAGATTCCAAAGTCTGATTCTGCGTCTGAGTCCATTTTGACTGCCTGGCCATTTTCCCAGCCAACTTACTTGACCTTTGAGTTTTTTGTCAGCTTATGATGGCTTGTAGAGTAAAGAGTACTTTGTTCCAAGCTTCAAGGGAAGCACTTCTGTTTTCAGAGCTATTTCTCATAGCAAGCTCTGACACACCAACACTCCTCCTCCCCCAAGAACCACCAACCTGGACCTGACTGAGATCTTAATCAGGCTCTGCACTCCTGCTCTGATCTGACACTTAATTCCTCCCACCAGGTGGGCCTGGGGCCCAAAGCAACTGCAGAGGTAGTTCTGTAGCTGCACTACCCCACCTGCTTCTGGCATGGTGACCAAACTGCAAACTCCTTTCACTCTATCCCTGCAGCTTTTCCCACTAACCTTCTCTGTTGTCTTGGTGTTTGTGGGTTGAGAAGTCTGGTAACTGCCACAGCTCACTGATTCAGGGCATTAGGGCCTCTTCTGCCTGGCTCCTGGTCTGGTTGGTCCTGCCTCCACCTACACTGGGCTCTGGTGTGTGTTAGACCTCACCCAGTGACTATCCAGGCTGTCCTGGGTTGAAGCCCTGCTTCCCTCTGCTATTTTGTGGGTTCTGTAGTTCTAGAATTTGTTCAGAGCCATTTTCATAGGTTTTTGGAGACACCTGGCAGGGAACTCACAGAAGTCCATGCTTTCCAGCTGCCATCTTGGCTCTGCCCCCCGGCCTTTGCAGGCTGGACAAAAATCTAAAATGTAGGCTAATTTCAAAGAATGTTACAGCACTCTGCTTCGATTCCATCTTGCTTTTGGTTATATTTTCAATGAAATGTCTTTTCAGAGGTAAGTTATGTTATAGCGAGCAGCAGGAATGGCTAAATATGATAAAGAGAGGCAGGAAGATGAAATATTATGTGTGAGTAGGAAAAATGAAAACTCTTTAGGCCAAAAAGGTTTGTGATGGATGTGAGAATTAGCTGGGTACACATTATTTTCATGGAGACTACTTTTTGCCCTTCATATGAGATACTATTTGTATAGCAATTTATAGGCCTGCTATATTATTGTTTATTAATAATAATCCCTCAAATGGTTTTGTGTTCTCCAAACCTTTTGTGTGGAAATTTTGGCTGAGTCCTAAATATATAGAGATGGAAGGGATCTTCATTTACCTCTAAAGTATAATGCATATGTTTACAGTCATAACCTGTTATTGAAAATTAAGTTTGGTAGTTGTATTTATACCTAGGAGAATTCTAACACATTCAGACACCTGATATGTCCATGTTGGTGGGCATTTTTCCAAACATATTGTTCCTTTTTTTCTTTCCAGTTTTTTTGGTGTGCCCTTTGAGACATTTTGGACTTTCTTGTTAGAAGATGAATTGGGAACCTTTAAATATCCTCTGGTACCATTTCTTAAATGAAAGGGAAATCTTAAAATCTTAAATTAGCAGGCCTAGTTGCCCACTCAGTCTCTTAGTAGCAAGGGAAGTGAAATAGAATGATTGGGTTTGCAATTCAGCCCCTTAGTACTATCCTCTGCTGCTTTAGAATGAACTTGGATCCAAGGGCTAAACTCAACAGTGCCTTTGCAGGAGCCTAAATTCATTATTTAATTTCCTCTTTCCTGAAGAGGGTGAATTAGGAACATTTTAATAGCTACTGATTTAGTTCTAAAAGAAAAAAAAATAAATCTCACTCTTAATCTCCACTCTTGCAGTATGCTTTTTTATCACAGCAGGCTTCTGGGGAAGGAAATGAGTGATTGATTTGAGGAATGCCAGGGAGGAAGGACCAACTTTTTATTTGCCACTGAAGGTAATTTTACAATGTTATTTCCATTCAAAACTTAGCATGAGGTGAATTGAATGCATTTCTCTTGCTTTGATTTTTGTATTTTTTCTTATTAATCCATCTTCTACATAATGTTTACAAGATTAGTGCAGTTCTATTGTTTTCTTTTTCTTTTCAGTGACATTGAATTCACATCTGAGAAATTAATTGCCTCACTACTTGAGGCTAGCAGTTCTATTGTAAGATATTGGCCCCTCAGTCCAATATTGTTCAACTTTCCATCACTGAGCAGCAAGCAGCATGTATCTTTTCAGTGTTCTCTTCCTGACAGCTCATGTCTTAGATGACAGCAAGTCAGACATCACTGAACTTCCATTAAATTGACTCACTCAATTTGTTTCTGCTCTTGCATTACCCAAAAAAAGGAACAGAAATTTTATATTTGAAAAATACATCTGGCATTATTCCTGGGCACGTTACCAAAAAAGGTTTGCTGTAGTAGTGCAGTAACATTTTCTACTGAGAAAAAAAAGAAATCTTATGGGTAATACACATATGGTTGATGAAAGCACAGGAGTGCATTTTATGACCATAGCTTTGATAATCCAACCAAAAAACGTATTGCCTTCTTTCAAAAAAATAAGACTCTAACATCATTGGACTGGAGTGGTAAGGGATGAGGGAGAACAACGTTTTTTTAAAGCCAAAACACCACAAAACTAAAGAAAAGTGGAGTGAAGACTTTTAAGCCATGATAGGAAAAGAATTGATAAGCCTGAAATTCAGTTACTAACAATAAGAAAGAATAATTCCCCAAGGCCTCCTGAATCCTTTCCTGGGGGATAGAAGGGTAAAAACTACAAAAGAAAATACCTGAATCTCTTTTATTTTGGTGGTAAATGATCTAGTAACCACTAACAATATTTTAAATGTTACATATTTCTCAGATTCTCAATTAAGGGATTACACAAGACCCCAGCAATGACAATGATTTGAACTGTTTTTATTAGTGATATTGTTACTGTGGTTGTTATCATTATGATTTATTTATTTGCTGGAACGCAAGATGAGGGGCCTAAATACATTTGATTTGGTTGGTTTGGGAACTCCCTATGCATGAATACTCTCTACCCATGGAAATGATAGTGTCATATAATAATTTCCCAAATTATCTACTTAATCCCAAACCCTCATTTTATAGATGAGGAAGCTGAGGCACAAATGTGATAATGGTTTGTCTCAAATCACATAAACAAGAATAAACTGAGCCAACATTTCAACTAAAATCCTCTGATTACAAATCCAAGATTCTTTCCACTACATCTTTTCCCTACTTTGAACCTTTGACTTATAGTTTTTAGAGGCTTGGCTAGGGTATTGAGAGTGTGGGTGATCTTCACATGGTTGCACATATAATAAAGTATGTGTTAAAATTGAGATTTGAACCAAGGTCTTACTGATTACAAGGAATGCACTGTATGTATTAGGTCACCCACTTGCTCACATGATTTTATCGCATAATTAATATAGTTTTTCCCTTTCCATTGTATAGAGAGCATTAAAATAGAAAAGTTGAACTGACTCAGTTTGGGCTTCTGAAGGAATCTTTCAGGAAATTATACTTGACCCATGCTAGAGCTTTCACTCTAACCAAATTCACTGGGTGCATTTATATATGAAATAGTCACATCTTTTTAACATAGTTTTTCGAGATCCCAGCAGCATCTAAACTAAGTGTGTGTTATAAGGAACAACTATTTTACATGGCACAAGGCAATTTGGGTGTTATCTGTGAAATTCTGGGCACAATAAGTATTATATTAAATATCTTTTTGCTTTCAGACAAACAGGAGGAGATATTCATGGATTATGAAATTGGCAATGAAGTTGTGACAATGTACACTAAGAAAATATGTCGTTGTTCTATTGTATGTCTATTTTATGATTTTTCCCCTGCCCTTACAATTCAAAATTTTCTGATAGAGTTCAGTGTATCTATGGGCCTGGTCTAGAGGATCAGAGAACAGGAAGATCCTGCATCCTATTCATTATTTTCTATCTGATAAGGAATTCATAACCAATTTAAGATGAAAAGTATTCTTGAAGGTCTCTTACAACTCTAAATCCTTCAATGTTATTTAACAGTTGGTGACTGTAATGGCCAATTTAATGAATTAAAAAGATCCAGACAAGAGAGAATAGAGAAAAGGAATCAAGGCAATAGTTTTATGGAGACATTCCAGAGCAAGGAGAGTAAAATTAGCAGAATGCCCCATTGATTATATGTATTAGCTCTATTCTTAACACATCTTATGAGGTCTATGTACTATGTAAGCTTATCAATGGAATGAAACTAGTAGATTGAAATTGAAATATCCCACTTGTCTATAACTGAGTGTTGGAAGAGGATATTAATTTTTTAATTAAAAAAGGATTTTATTGACATAATGTCTTTCTGCTAGCCAAGATTTGCCCTTGTATCCCACCTTTAGAATATCTCCCTTACAAAACAAACAAAAACTGCACTTGAACAAAACTTTTAACAGATGAGAAAAATCAGTAACTCTGATAAATATGTTAAAATATTAAAATATATGCAAGATTCCAGTTCTGACACCCTCCTCCCCAACATAAAGGAAAATGGTAAGCCATCTTTTGTCTTTCTCTTATCTCTTCTTTGAGAACAAGTTTGTTCTTTATGCTGTCTTTTAAAAATTAAGTTTTATTTTTTCAGACAAAAAATTCTCCTTCTCTCCTTCCCACTTTCCTGTCCCCACTAATAATAAAAGAAAAACAAAACTCCTATTATGAACACTTATAGTAAAGGAAAACAGACCCCTCATTGACTATGCAAAAAAAATGACTATCTGAGTCCATTCTCAATCTATCAGGAAGTGGAGAATATATGTTATTATGAGTCCTCAGGAATCATGGTTGGTCTTTAGGTTGTTTAGAGTTTTTGTCACTATATTTATCATTATATTGTTGGTGACACCTTTTATTTGATGGTGTTCACAGTATCAGACTATATTTTATTTCAATCTCTGATAGACTGTTGTGTGGAGGGATTTTGGAGGGGGGGGTAATTGCATTAAACTGTTGTGATGCAAAAACATCTTTTGAAGATTTACTACTCTTAACACAGTTGGACTATATTATTCCATCCTGTTCAGACTATCTTTTCTCAAATGTTCTTTTATTGTTTAAAAAAAAAACTCTGGGGTTCTATGAATTGTAAACAGGGAAGTATATTATTTTTCACCCAAAGAAAAGTGAAGTCAAATATCTAATGTTTATTTAAAAAATAATACAAAGCTTTTTTTTCTCAATAAAACATTCTCATCTAATAAGTGCCTGGGAGGAATATTAATATTGATTCAAAATCTTCCATGAATACTGACCTCAAAAATACCGAATGTGCTAAAAACAACCATGTACATTTGTCATGTGGAATATGAATTTTATCTGATGTTTTGTTTTTCTTTTCTGTAGTCAAAGAAATAAAAAAACTATTAAATAGATGTGGCAAGATTGAAGAAGAAATTTATACTACATAGTATATCTGGATGTTTTTCTTCTCTCATTCTCCTCATCATTCTTTTGTCTCCTATTAAGATGATTTTTCTTTTTGCCTAAAATAATTTTGAAAAATTCAAGGAAGAAATACTTGAAATAATACTCCACAAAAATCCTGTCCTAGCCAAGAATGTAGCTTTACAATGTAGAGTATTCAGTGGGCAGATAAATACTGAGAAGCACTTGTTTAGTTCCTCAAAGGAAGGATGCTGGTAGTTATAGACAGGAGTAAATAGAACATGTCAGGACTCATTTGATGCAAAATCAGGAAATTCTATTACCTCTCTTCACCCTCACTTCCCCCCTGGTTTGAAGTAACCATTTATAAATTTCAAAATGGTGATCTTATATTTTGAATTTTATTAATACAATTTAAGCATGCTTTTAAGAAGTTGCATTCTTTTCAACAATAGTGTTATGCATCTATGAAAATCTTTGGTCTTCTGACACTGGGTTGCCATTTGATTCAGTAATTCTACTCAGGGAAGAGGACAAAGAAAATAGTGAAGTTTCTAAAGTTTGCACTTGATATTCTCCCATTCCCCTTAATAAGCTTCCTCTCTACTTATATTGATTACTGTGATTAATCCAAGTCTTCGTCCACATTCTGAAATTATCCCACTACACTAATGCACTTCTTCCATCATTTCATAAACTATTAGAACCTCAAGGGACTTTAGAAAACATATAGTTCAACACAACACTTGTTTTACAGATAAAGAAATGTGGGCCTAGAGAGGTCTAGTTACTTGAGATAGGTTAAATAATAAGAGTGCACTGATCTCAGTTGTCACAATGAAAGAAGCTGATAAGCTTCTTCACACTACATCATTAATAACCAGTAATAGTGACTTTTTCATTCACTTTGAAAAGTCTTTCCTTGTCTCCTTTACTGACTCCCTTTTCTTCTCTACAATTAAGTAAAGCTCCTCAATAAGTATGCCCCCCTAAGGAAGACTGTGTTCAGTTATCCAGGCTTTCTAAGTTGTTTTATTAAATTCATCAACTTATATGGCTTAAATTTATAATCTTTCAAAATGATTCTGAAAACTATATCTCTGGGTTGCCTTCTGTTTTCCCCACATTATAAGCAAACAGCTGTCTTTCAACTCTTCATTTATATCTATATCTATAGAAATCTATATCTCTAGAAATATCTCTCCATATGTGTGCATGTGTAAAAATAATATCATCTCTCTGTCTGTTTTTCTTTGTCTCTGTGTCTGTCTGTGTGTATGTGTTTCTGTCTTGGTCTCTCTCTCTCTCTCTCTCTCTCTCTCTATATATATATATATATATATATATATATATATATATATAAATATATATATATGCATATATATATAAATATATGTAAATATGTATGTGTGTATATCTATGAAACTGGAAAATGAATAAATATCATTAACAGTGACTAGCTTATGGTAGAGATGTATTTCAGTTCATTTTCCCTACTCTCATTTCATTTTTTTTCTTCTTTAAGGTGACTTTTTAAATATTTGTTTGATTTCTACATAATCAAATAGGTTAACTGTGACAAAAATCATTAGAGAGCATTGAAGACATTTTCAAGTACCAGAAGACCTTACTGAAGAGAAGAAATTGATTCACTTGTAAGTGAAACCTTGAGCAACATGTTCTGTCACATTCTTGTGTGGGAATTAGTTGTACAGATAAGTTAGTTGTACAGTATATGTATTTGAATATTTATATTTTGAATCTGTCAGCAAACACTTTTTATATGCCTACTATATGCTAAGTATTGTGCCAAGAAGTAGAGGAACAAAAAAAGGTAAAAGTATGTATTATCAAGGAGTTTTCTAACAGGAGTGATAACATGGAAATAACTATTTACAAGCAAGTTATATACATGACAAATTGGAAATGATCAAAATAAGGAGGACACTAGAATAAAGAATGAATGAGAAATATTTCCTGTGTTAAGATAGATTTTAGCTTAGACTTGCAAGAATCCAAAGAAGAAGGAAGTCAGGATGCAGAGATGAGAATGGAGAATATTCCAGGCAATGAGACAGTCAGGAAAATACCTGGATTCAGGAGAGGGAGTGTCTTGTTCAAGAAATAGTATAGAGGCCAGTGTCACTGGATGGCAGAATGTTTTGATGCCTTAGGAGTGAGAAGATTAAAAAGTTGTGAAGGTATACACTATTTATGGCTTTGAATTCCAGATAAATGATTTTATTTGTGATAGGAAATCATTGGAGTTTATTGAATTGGATGTGAAATAGTCAAACCTAGGCTTTAGGAAGATCATTTCACAGCAGAGTAGAATACTTGCTCAATTCTAATTTGACTACGGGTAGAACTTTATTCCAGAATTGTTACTTAATATGGTATGAATTTATGATATTAAAAGTGATTATCTGATAGGTAAACGATTCTGTGCTCTCCCAAATTGCTCATAGTATCAGCCTTTATTCCTAATCATGAACCTGCTTGGACTTTATTTTGGGATAAGATGTAAGATATTGGTCTATGCCCAGTTTCTGACCTACCATTTTCCAATTTTCCCAGCAGTTTTTGTGAAAGAGTAAATTCTTAGCCCAGAAACTGGATTCTTTGGGTTTATCAAAGAGTAGATTGCTATAGTCATTGAGTATTGCCTCTTGTGTACCTAACCTATTCCATTGATCCACCACTCTGTTTCTTAGCCAGTACCAGGTAGTTTTGATGATAGCTGCTTTACAGTAAGTTTAATATCTGGTATGGCTAGGCCACCTTCCCTAGCACTTCTTTTCATTAATTCCCTAGATAATCTAGACCTCTTGTTCTTCCAGATGAATTTTGTTATTATTTTATCCAGCTCTGTAAAACAAATTTTTGATAGTTCAATTTGTATGGCACTGAATGCATAAATTAATTTAGGCAAAATAGTCATTTTTATTATATTCCCTTGGCCTAACCAAGAGCAATTGATATTTTTTTCCATTTATTTAGATCTGACTTTATTTGCATGAAAAGTGTTTCATAATTATGTTCATACAGACCCTGGGTTTGTCTTGGCAGATAGATTCCCAAATATTTTATAGTGTCTACAGTAACTTTAAATGGAATTTCTCTTTTTTCCTTTTGCTATTGGGCTTTGTTAATAATGTATAGGAATGATGAGGATTTGTGTGGGTTCATTTTACATCCTGCAAATTGGATATAGTTCTTGATTATTTCAAGTACTTTTTTATTTGATTCTCTAGGATTCTCTAAGTAAATCATCATATCATCTGCAAAAAGTGATATCAGATTTATGTGAAAGCAAAGATGTCATGACACAACAAGAGACAGAGAGCATTACAAAATGCAAAATGGCTAATTTTGATTATGTTAAAATGAAATCTTTTTGTATAAAAAAATCCAATTCAACAAATATTAGGAAGGAAGCAGAAAATTGGGAGGAAATCATTGCAACTAGTATCTCTGATAAAGGCCTCATCTATAAAATATAGAGGGAACTGAGCCAAATTTATAGGAATACAAGTCATTCCCCAATAGAAAAACGGTCAGAAGATATGAACAGGCAGTTTTAAGAGGAAGAAATTAGAGATATTCATAGGCATATGAAAAAATGCTCTAAATCACTACTGATTAGAGAAATGCTCAAAACAACTCGTAGGTACCACATCTCTCTTGTCCGATTAGTTAAAATGACAAAATAAGAAAATGATAAATGCTAGAGACAAGGTAGGAAAATTGGAACACTGTTTCATTGCTGGTGGAGTTGCGAACTGATCCAGCCATTCTGGAGAGCAATTTGGAACTATGCCCAAAGGACTATAAAAACGTTCATACCCTTTGACCCAGCAATATCACTTCTAGGGCTGTGTCCCAAAGAGATCACACAAATGGAAAAAAGACACATATGTACAAAAATATTTATAGTGGTTCTTTTTGTAGTAACAAAGAATTAGAAATCAGGGGGATACCCATTAATTGGGGAATGGCTGAACAAGTTGTAGTATTTGAATGTAATGAAGTACTATTGTGTTATAAGAAATGGGGAAGATACGGACTTCATAATTACCTGGAAAAACCTACATGATATAATGCTAAGTGAGTGGAGCACAAACAGGAGAACATTACACACAACCAGGGACATACGGATTCTGGGATGACTAACCCTAATAGACTTCATCCTTCTCAGCAATACAAGGTTCAAAGACAACTCCAAATGACTCATGATGGAGAGAGCTATCTACATCCAGAGAAAGAACTATGGAGTCTGAATGCAGATTGAGGCACACTGTTTGCTCTAGTTTTTTTTCTTTTTTTTTCTCTTTTGTTTTTTGTTTTTGTTTTGGTTTCTTCTTTCTCATGTTTCATTCCATTGGTCATAATTCTTCTTTACAACTTGACTATTGTGTAAATAAGTTCAATGAGAAGTTATATGTAGACGATATATTGGAATCCATGCCATGTTGGGGAGGGAGGGGGGAGAGAAAATCCGGAACTCCGGTTCATGTGGAACTGAGTGTTGTAAGCTAAAAATAAAAAAATTTAATTAAAAAAGCAATATCTGAAATAATATCACAAAATGATTATCAGTCAGACCTGTGTTCTACTAAAGGAACTGCCCAGTCAAAGGGAAAAAAAATGAAGGCATCACAAAAGTCTTGAAAATACCTTGATGGATTCTATTTCTCCAATGCTTCTCACTGCTTCTAACAAATTCAGTAATCAAGTGAGCCTTTGAATTCATTATTATGGTGATTATATGTGTCTATTTGTACATGTATGTATGTTGCATATATATTCAATGTTGTAAGAAGAATATATAGAATGTACAATCACTTTATACATTATATACATGCGATCAAATCTATAATCAATATTATACATATATACTCATGTATGTATGTCTTTGTGTACAATATAACATATACATGAAATGTTCTAGTAAGCATTGAACATACCAAAAACACATGCCATAAGCAATAGGTACATACCTGCCATAACCTTTTTGCTGATCTTCAGTGTCACATCACTAACTGCTTTTCAAACTCAAACTGGATGTTCAGTAGACAAATTAAAGTCAATATGTCCAAAACTGAATCCATTTTCTTTCCCCCAAACCCTCCCCACATCTTACCTTCCCTAAAACTGTAGAGGGTAATATCATCCTCTCAGTCTTCATAAACAAGTACTATTCATCCTCTAATCCTCATTATCTCTCACCCCCATATCTATTCTGTTGCCAAGATCTGCGAATTTCACTTTTGCAAAAATCTATCACACATACTCCCTTCTCTCCTATGTCATGATGCTTTTGCAGGCTCTCATCACTTCACACTTAGAGAACTGAAATAGCCTACTGGGTGAGTCTGCTTCCTTCAATCCTCTCATCACTTCCATGCATCCTCAATTCATCAGCTAAAACAATTTTCCTAAACGTAGGACCTACAATGCCACCCTCCTACTCAATAAACTCCAGCAACTCCTGATAACCTCCAGAATCAAATAAAATCATCAGTATGGCATTCAAAGCTCTTCATAAACTAATATACCTGCGTTTTTCCATTCTTATTATATCTTATTCCCTGACTTAGATTTTTTTTTTGATTTAGTGAAACTGGTCTCCTGGCTGTTCCACAAACAAGGCATTCCATCTCTCAGCTCTGGATATTTTCTCTGGCTTTTGCCCATTCCTGTAATGCTTTCTCTCCTCATCTGTCTACTGGCTTTCCTGTCTTCTTGAAAAACCCAACGGAAACCTCCTCTCCACCAGGATTCCTTTTCTGAACCCACTTAATTCTAGTGCCATTCCTCTCTTAAATATGCACATACCTTTTTATGTGCATCCACACACACACACACACACACACGTGCGCACACACACACACAAACTCACATACATATATACTTGCTTATAAATACTTCTTGGCCGACTGTTTCTGCTGTTACATTTTTAATTCCTTGAAGTCATGGACTCTCTTTTACCTATTTTTTTTTTCTACAATGCTTAACCACTTCTTGCCAAATAGTAGAAATACAGAAGCATATATTTGGTACTATTCCTTAAGGTTAAAGACCACATCTTATTCATTGCTTTAAAAATAGTAATAGTGTCTTTTCAAACAACAAACAAATCACCTTCTCTTCCTTGTACCCGTTCCTCCTACCACCTATGAGAAAGAAAGAAAAAATGTTTTACAAATAATTAAATTCAAACAAATTAAATCCCCAAATGGCTACATATACAGATAGATAGAAAGAAATAGATAAATACCTAATAGAAAGTAGACAGACAGACAGATAGAGGATAGATAGATAGACAGACAGACACACATGCATATTCAGTACTTGGTCTATCACTTCTCAGACAGGAAGTGCATAAAATGTTTCATCATGAATACTTTGACAACACAGTTTGTTGTTTTGTTGATACAAATTCTAGTCTTTCAAAATGGTTTGTGTTTTTTTTCTATTTTTAAAATTTTATTTTAGACTCAAGGAGCAGAACACAAATAGAGAAGAGAGAAAAGAAAAAAACATATTATAAACTTAAATATTGAAACTTATATACAAAGTAAGAAAGAAAAAATAAACATGTATGCATAGCAGAATGTAAGAAAAGATTCAAAATATATATACAATAAATTTTCATTTCAAGAAAGCCTGTATGATAAATAATATATGTTGTTGAGAATTGTCCATTTTTCTTTCTTGTGAGTTTTCTTTTGTTCTCTGCTGTGCAATTATTTACTTTTTCTCTACCCTCCCCCACCCAAGGCTCCAAAAAAGTTTAGATATGTTTCTCTATAGTGATAGATATATACATACATATATGCATTCATACATATATAGACATATACTTTCCTAAACATACTCTACTCCTGAGCTTTGTTTTTATATTTGTGAATCTCTTGTTTCCTATACCTGTGATTCTTCTACTTTACTTCTTTTTTCATTTTTTATTTTTATTTATTAATTTTTTGCTAAGATTTTTTAGTTTTAGTTTACAGCACTCAGTTCCACATGAACCTGAGCTCTAGATTTCCTTCCCCCCTTCTCTCCCTCCCCAAGATGGCATGGAATCCTATACATCATCTACAAATAACTTCTCATTGAACTTATTTACACAATAGCAAAGTTGTAAAGAAGAATTATTACCAATGGCATGAATCATGAGAAAGAAGAAACAAAAAAAAACCCCAAAAACAAAAATAAAAGAGAGAAAAAAAGGAGAGCAAACAGTTTGCCTCAATCTGCATTCAATCTCCATAGTTCTTTCTCTGGATGGATATCTCTCTCTCCCTCTGGAGTTCTTTGGGGTTGCTGTTGAAACTTGTATTGCCGAGAAGAGTGAAGTCTATCAGGGTTAGTCATCACAGAATCCGTATGTCCCTGGTTGTGTGTAATGTTCTCCTGGTTCTCCTCTGCTCACTCAGCATTATATCGTGTAGGTTTTTCCAGGTAATTATGAAGTCTGTATCTTCCCCATTTCTCATAACACAATAGTATTCCATTACATTCAAATACCACAACTTGTTCAGCCATTCCCCAATTGATCGGCATCCCCTTGATTTCTAATTCTTTGCTACTACAAAAAGAGCCACTATAAATATTTTTGTACATACAGGTCCTTTTCTCACTTGTGTGATCTCTTTGGGACACAGCCCTAGAAGTGGTATTGCTGGGTCAAAGTGTATGAACATTTTTATAGGCCTTTGGGCATAGTTCCAAATTGCTCTCCAGAATGGCTGGATCAGTTCACAATTCCACCAGCACTGTAACAGTGTTCCAATTTTGCCACATCCTTTCCAGCATTTATCATTTTCTTTTTTTTGTCATTTTATCCAATCTTGCAGGAGAGATGTGGTACCTAAGAGTTGTTTTGATTTGCATTTCTCTAATCAGTAGTGATTCTGAGCATTTTTTCATATGCCTAAAGATGTCTTTAATACCTTCTCCTGAAAACTGCCTGTTCACATCCTTTTACCATTTCTTTATTGAGGAATGACTTGTTTTCCTATAAATTTGGCTCAGTTGCCCATGTATTTTAGAGATGAGGCCTTTATCAAAGACACTCGTTGAAATGATTTCCTCCCAATTTTCTGCTACCTTCCTAATCATTGTTGCATTGGATTTTTTGTACAAAAACTTTTCATTTTAACATAATCAAAATTATCCATTTTGCATTTCATAATGCTATCTCTTATTGTGTCATGAATTCTTTGCTTTTCCATAAATCTGATATATAAATTATTCCGTGCTCTCCCAAATTGCTCATAGTATCAGCCTTTATTCCTAAATCATGAATCCATTTTGGCTTTATTTTGGTATATGGTGTAAGATATTGGTCTATGCCCATTTTCTGCCCTACCATTTTCCAATTTTCCCAACAGTTTTTGTGAAATAGTGAATTCTTAGCCTAAAAGCTGGATTCTTTGGGTTTATCAAAAAGTAGATTGCTATAGTCATTGACTATTGCGACTTTTTTACATAACGTATTCCATTGATCCACTACTCTGTTTCTTAGCCAGTGCCAGGTAGTTTTGATGACTGCTGCTTTATAATACAGTTTGATATCTGGTAAGGCTAGGCCACCATCCCTAGCATTTATTTTCATTAATTCCCTAGATAATCTAGACCTCTTGTTCTTCCAGATGAATTTTGTTATTATTTTATCCAGCTCTGTAAAATAATTTTTAGTAATTAGATGGGTATGGTGCTGAATATGTAAATTAATTTAGGTAAAATTGTCATTTTTGTTTTATTAGCTCGGTCTAACCATGAGCAACTGATATTTTTTCATTTATTTAGATCTGAATTTATTTGTGTGAAAAGTGTTTCATAATTATGTTCATATAGGCCCCAGATTTGTCTTGGCAGACAGATTCCCAAATATTTTATAGTGTCTACAGTAATGTTAAATGGAATTTCTCTTTTTTTCTTTTGCTGTTGGGCTTTGTTAGTAATGTATAGGAATGCTGAGGATTTGTGTGGGTTTATTTTATTTCCCGCAACTTTGATAAAGTTCTTGATTATTTCAAGTAGTTTTTTATTTGATTCTCTAGGATTCTCTAGGTATATCATGATATCATCTGCAAAAAGTGATAATTTAGTTTCATCTTTACCTATTCTAATTCCTTCAATTTCTTTTTCTTCTCTTATTGCTATAGCTAACATGTATAGTACAAATTTGAATAATAGGGGTGATAATGGACATCCTTGTTTCACCCCTGATCTTATTGGGAATGCATCTAGCTTATCCCCATTACACATAACACTTGTCGATGCTTTCAGGTAGATGCTATTTATAATTTTTGGGAAGGCTCCATTTATTCCTATGCTTTCTAGTGTTTTTAATAGGAATGGGTGTTTCATTTTGTCAAAGTCTTTTTCTGCATCTTTTGAGATGATCATATGGTTTCTGCTATTTTTGTTGTTGATATGATCAATTATGCTGATAGTTTTCCTAATATTGAAACAGCCTTGCATTCCTGGAATAAATCCTACCTGCTCATAGTGTATTATTCTCATGATAAGTTGCTGCAATCTTTCTGCTAATATTTTATTTAAAATTTTTGCATCAATATTCATTAGGGAAATTGGTCTATAATTTTCTTTCTCTGTTTTGAATATTCCTGGTTTGGGTATTAGTAACATATTTGTGTCATAAAAAGAATTTGGTAGGACTCCTTCTTCACCTATTTTCCCAAATAGTCTATAAAATATCGGAATTAATTTTTCTTCGAATGTTTGACAAAATTCACATGTAAAACCATTTGCCCCTGGAGATTTTCTTAGGCAGTTCATTGATGGCTTGTTTAATTTCTTTTTATTTTCTCACATGGTGACCTCCTAAACCAGCGTGCTGCCTGGATTTCTCTGCTGTTCAAGGCTAGTTTAGTCTGGTGCCTTTGCATCTGACTGGGATTGGAGGCCTCTGGGCTAGTTGCTCCAGCACCCACAGGCTCTACACTCCAACCAAAATGGCATGTCCTTATAATGATGTTGCTCTTATAAAATTTTCTTTCTTACAGCTTCTTACTTCAGTCTCCTAAGTCCACACCTTTCTTATACAATTTCTCTGAAATGATCCTTTTGATCATTTCTTATATTATAAAGGTATTCTACAACATTCATTTACTATAATTAGTTCAGCCATTCTTTTGTTGATGGATACCTCCTATGTTTAAAGTTCTTTGCCATTATAAAAGAGATTTGTTATGAAAATGTATTTACATATGATCCTTTCGCTCTTACATTGAACTTTTTGAAGTATAGATATAATAATTCTATTAAGTTGAAGGATATCCATAGCTTAATAATATTTTGGATATAGTTCCAAATTGTAATGCAGTGAAATTTTGTTGTGAATTTCACTATGAATTTTTTAGAGCACCATAAAATAATCATTTAATAGATTGAGAGGCACCACATCAAATAACTACATTTATTTAGTTTTTGATATTTTTATTACATTAGCTAACCATATCAAAACATAAATAATAAATATTTTTCCAAATTTTTATCTGCCATTATTTGCATAAAGGACCTCTTGTGATTGTAATCCTATTACTTTATTCCATTGTGGTCTATAAAGGATGCATTTGCTATGTTTCCTCTTATTCAATTTTTGTTAAGATTTTGTGCCGTAATGCACAGCCTTTTTTAAGTGCCATGCACCAAATGTATGCATGAATATTTTATTATATATGTATTAGATAAATGCTACCATTCTATCATTTTTATTTTTTTTCAAAAAGGAGTAAGGGAGAATTCTAGCTGAGCTCACCTAATACTCACCTTTATACAACTTTAAAATAAAATGTAAAATGGATTTCTGAATAACTAACATGTCAGAGTGAGATATTTTTTGTACCCAGTACAATGCATGATTGCAGAAGGAGATATCAGTGGCATTGGGGCTGTGGGTGGGGCATAATGCTGCAGTTTAATCAGTTGGGGGGCCTTAAAGATGACTGTGGCAGCAGCAGCTATACTAGAAGCATCCGCAGCTCAGAAATTGTAAGGGGATTGAATATTGGTTAACTATCAGATCACAGGAGATCTCTGTGGTGACACCGGGCACAAGACCTGGCACCATTTGGCAATGCTATTGACCATTACCCAGTTTTAGTTCACAGTTACAGGAAAGAGAACTTGCAAGTGGTAGAAAGGAAAAGTGGAGGCATGCCTGGGCATATGTTGAAGTTCCAGGGAAGAGAGGAGATGTAGTTGCTAAAGATCAAGATTACTACTTGGGTAAAGACCAAAGCACCAACAAAAAAATCATTGACCACACTGATCCTTGGGCTTCTCCTCTTTGGAATCACTGAAAACTTACAGATCTCCAGGAACAGCCTTAAAATCATCAGAGCAAAAAGAAAGGTGGAAGGTTGTAGTGAAAGGGAGGCTAAAGAAACAAAA
Source organism: Trichosurus vulpecula (assembly GCF_011100635.1). NCBI lineage: Eukaryota > Metazoa > Chordata > Mammalia > Diprotodontia > Phalangeridae > Trichosurus > Trichosurus vulpecula. The sequence continues at coordinate 211,222,805 of NC_050579.1, forward strand.
TCATAAAAAGACAACAATATAAAAACATCTACAAGCAAAGCCTCAATGAGAAGTAATGATTGGAAACAAGTATGACAAGAATTCCTAGAAGAAGTAAAGAAAGTTTTTTTCTTAAAAAAAAGAGCAAATAAATTATTTTAGAAATTTATAAGAGCTGAGACACGATAGAAAAATAAGAGGAAATTACCTGAACTCTCCCAAATTCACTTCCAAATAACTATAAAAACAATGCCTTAAAATGAATTCTGGAGGTCTAGAACCAGCAAAAAGATGGTGTGCAACAATTCTCCAGCCCAAAGCAACTTAGGAAGTTGGCGGAAAAAAATCTGTCTCACTTAGGTAAAAAAGGAAGGCAGTCCAGTGCAAGTGGCTTCCTGGTAAGCCAGCAGCAGGACCTGTCCTAGCAAGCCAACCAAAAAGTAGGAATCCAAGCATTCCTGATAAAAAGACCAGAGATGAATAGAAAATTTAATATTCAAGCACAATATACAAGAGAGAGAGAAGGAGAAAAAAATCCTCACATGAATGAGAAATAAAGGGATACTTAAGATTAAACTGCTTGTAATCCCAAATGGGAAAATGCTATCTATACCCCTCAAGAATTTTACTATCATTAGGGAAGCTAAAAGAAAAATGAGGGCATGGGTATGAATCTATTATGCTGAGATGATCTGAAAATGAAAATGGAAGGCTGAGAAAGAGGATGTTCTATAAGAATGGGGAAAAGAGAAAAATAATGGGGAAAGTATCTCCTGTAAAGGAAGCACACAAGGATCAGTTTTTACAATAGAGGGGGGAATAGAGGGAGCAGGCTACATTTGAACCTCATTCTCATTTAAGTTAATTTAAAGAGAGAAGATTATGTATACACACTCACTTTGGCATAGAAATTCATCTAATCCAATAGGGAAGAATGTGGGGGAAAGGCTAAGAAAAATTAAAGAAGCTAACAAGAGCAAGGCTAGACTAAGGGAGGCAGTGGTCAAAACAAAAACACACTGTTGAGGAAGAATCAGGTAACAAGGGAGAGAAAGATAAACAAGAAAATAGAATGGAGGAATATATCATTAGCAATCACATCCGTATATATAAATGGGATGAACTCTCCCATGAAATGGAAATGGATAAGAGAATGAATTAGAAACCAGAACACAACAATATATTATTTACAAGAAACACACTTGAAACAAAAAGATATATACATAGTAAAATAAAGGATTGGAGCAGAATCTATTGGGCTTCAGCTAAAGAAAAAAAGGCAAGGGGAGAAATTGTGATCTCAGGCAAAGCAAAAACAAAAATAGACTTAATTAAAAGAAATAACCAAAAAACTACATTTTGCTAAATGGTACCTTAGACAATGATACAATACCAGTAATAAATATGTATGCATCATATGGCATAGCATCCAAATTCTGTATGGAAAAATTAAATGAGTTCACTTAACAGGAGGAAATAGATAGTAAAAATATACTAGTGGAGAACCTTAATTTACCCCCCTCTTGGCACTAGATAAATCTAACAATAAAATATAGATTTTAAGGAGATAATATAATTTTTGAAGTTTTTTTTTTTATTTTTAGTTTACAACACTCAGTTCCACAAGTTATTGAATTCCAAATTTTCTCTCCTTCCCTCTCCTCACCCCTCCCCCCAAGATGGCATGTAATCTCATATAGGTTCTACATATTGCTTCACATGAAATTTATTTACATAAGAGTCAAATTGTGAAGAAGAACTATAACCAGTGGAATGAATCTTGAGAAAGAAGAAATGAAACCAAAAAAGAAGAAAAATAAAAGAGGAAATACTTTGCCTCATTTTGCATTCAGACTCCATAATTCTTTATCTGGATGTACATAGCTTTTTCCATCATGAGTCTTTTGGAACTTTCTTTGAACCTTGCATTGATGAGAAGAACCAAGTCTATCAAAATTGTTTTTTAGAGAAACCGTGTAGCTGTAATAGTGTATAATGTTGTCCTGGTTCTGCTCCCCTCACTCAGCATCATTTCAGAAAAGTCTTTCTTGGTTATCATGAAGTCCATCTTCTCCTCACTTCTTTTTTTTAATAGACAAGTTTTGTTTATATTGTGAATGCCATAATTGTTTTCTTTTTGTTTAATTTATTTAATATATTTATTTTTCAGCACTGATTTTCACAAGAGATTGAATTACACATTTTCTCCCCATTTCTAACCTCCCCCCACTCCAAGATGGCATATATTCTGGTTGCCCTGTTCCCCAGTCAGCCCTCCCTTGTGTCAACCCACTGCCCTCCCATCCCCTTTTCCCTTCCTTTCTTGTAGGGCAAGATAAATTTCTACACCCCATTGCCTGTGTATCTTATTTTCTAGTTGCATGCAAAAAAGTTTTTATTTGTTTTTGAACATCTGTTTTTAAAACTTTATGTTCCAAATTCTCTCCCCTCTTCCCTTCCCACCTACCCTCCCTAAGAAGTCAAGCAATTTAACATAGGCCAAATGCGTATCATTATGTATAACCCTTCCAGAATACTCATGTTGTGAAAGACTCACTATATTTTGCTCCTTCCTAATCTATCCCCCCTTATTGAATTTTCTCCCTTCACCCTGTCCCCTTTTGAAACTGTTTGTTTTTGATTACCTCCACCCCCATCTGCCCTCTCTTCTATCATCCCCCCTTTTTTATCTTCTTCTTTCTTTTTTCCTGTGGGGTAAGTTACCCAATTGAGTATGTACGGTATTCTCTCCTCAGGTCAAATCTGATGACAGCAAGATTCACTCATTCCCCCTCAACTGAATTCTCTCCCCTTCTTACAGAACTGCTCATTCTTGCCATTTTTATGTGAGATAATTCACCCCATTTTATCTCTCCCTCTCTCAATATATAACTGTCACACCCCTTAATTTTATTTTATTTCTTTTAGATATCTTCCCTTCATCTTCAACTCATCCTGTGCCAACGCTCTCTTTCTCTCTCTCTCTCTCTCTCTCTCTCTCTCTCTCTCTCTCTATATATATATATATATATATATATATATATATATACATATATATATATATGTATATATATATATATACATATATTGCATACATATATACATACATACACACTCACGTATACATATACATATACATATATATATATGAATATTCCCTTCAGCTACGCTAATACTGAGGTCTCATGAATGATACACATCATCTTTCCATGTAGGAATATAAACAAAACAGCTCAACTTTAGTAAGTACCTTGCAATTTCTTTTTCTTGATTACCTTTTCATGCTTCTCTTGATTCTTGTGTTTGAAAGTCAAATTTTCTATTCAGCTCTGGTCTTTTCACTGAGAAAGCTTGAAAGTCCTCTATTTTATTGAAAATCCATGTTTTGCCTTAGAACCTGATATTCAGTTTTTCTGGGTAGGTGATTCTTGGTTTTAATCCTAGCTCCATTGACCCCTGGAATATCATATTCCAAGCCCTTCGATCTCTTAATGGAGAAGCTGCTAGATCTTGGGTTATTCTGACTGGGTTTCCATAATACTTAAATTGTTTCTTTCTGGCTGCTTGCAGTATTTTCTCCTTGATCTGGGAGCTCTGGAATATGGCCACAATATTCCAAGGAGTTTTCTTTTTTGCATCTATTTGAGGAGGCGTTCGGTGGATTCTTTCAATTTCTATTTTGCCCTGTGGCTCTAGAATATCAGGGCAGTTCTCCTTGATGATTTCTTGAAAGATGATATCTAGGCTTTTTTTGTGATCATGGCTTTCAGGTAGTCCAATAATTTTTAAATTATCTCACCTGGATCTATTTTCCAGGTCAGTAGTTTGTCTTCCATTTTTTCATTCCTTTGGTTCTGTTTTATAATATCTTGATTTCTCATAAAGTCACTGGCTTGCACTTGCTCCAATCTCATTTTTAAAGTAGTATTTTCTTCAGTGGTCTTTTGGACCCCCTTTTCCATTTGGCTAATTCTGCCTTTTAAGGCATTCTTCTCCTCATTGGCTTTTTGGAGCTCTTCTGCTATTTGAGTTAGTCTATTTTTTAAGGTGTTGTTTTCTTCAGTGTATTTTTCAGTATTTTTTTGGGTCTCCTTTAGCAAGTCATTGACTTGTTTTTCATGTTTATCTCACATCATTCTCATTTTTCTTCCTAATTTTTCCTTTGCTTCTCAACTTGGTTTTCCAAATCCTTTTTGAGCTCTTCCATGGCCTGAAACCAGTTCATGTTTTTCTAGGAGGCTTTTGTTGTAGGCTCTTTGACTTTGTTGACTTCTTCTGGCTGTATGTTTTGGTCTTCTTTGTCACCAAAGTAAGATTCCAAAATCTGAGACTGAATCTGGTTGCGTTTTTGCTGCCTGGCCATATTCCCAACCAACTAACTTGACCCTTGAGTTTTTCAGTGGGGTATGACTGCTTGTAGACTACAGAGTTCTATGTTCCATGCTTGGGGGGATGCACCAGCTCTGTCACACCAGCACTCTTCTTTCCCCAAGAACCCCCAACCCGGACTGGACGTAGATCTTCAGCAGGCTCTGCACTCCTGCTCTGAAACACCACTTAATTCCTCCCACCATGTGGGCCTGGGGCTGGAAGCAACTGCAGCTGTGGCCAAACATAGAACTTCTTTTTAAACTCTGTCCCCAGCAGCTTTTCCCACTAACCTTCTTTGTTGTCTTTGGTGTTTGTGGGTTGAGAATTCTGGTAACTGCTGTAGCTAAATGATTAAGGGTGCTAGGGCACGCTCTGCCCGGCTCCTGGTCTGGTTGGTCTGCGTGGCCCACGCTCCCCTGTGCTCCCCTGTGCTCTGCTCCCAACTCCGTGCATGAAAGACCTTACCCAGAGACCATGCAGGCTGTCCTGGGCTGCAGCCCTGCTTCCCTCTGATCTTTTGTGGGTTCTGCATTTCTAGAATTGGTTCAGAGCCACTTTTTATAGTTTTTGGAGGGACTCAGCAGGGAGCTCACGCTAGTCCCTGCTTTTCAGCTGACATCTTGGCTCTGCCCCCCCAATGAGATTTTTCACACTGTCTTCCATGTTTTTCATTCCTTTGGTTCTGTTTTATATCTTGATTTCTCATAAAGTTACCAGCTTCCACTTGCTGCAATCTAATTTTTAAGGTAGTATTTTCTTCAGCGGTCTTCTCCTCATTGACTTTTGGAGCTCTTTTGCCATTTCAGTTAGTCTATTTTTAAGGTGTTATTTTCTTCAGTATTTTTTTGGGTCTCCTTTAGCAAGTCATTGACTTGTTTTTCATCGTTTTCTCACATCACTCTCATTTCTCTTCCCAATTTTTTCTCTACTTCTCTAACTTGCTTTTCCAAATACTTTTTCAGCTCTTCCATGGCCTGAGAGAAGTTCTTGTTTTTCTTGGAGGCTTTTCATGTAGGCTCTTTGACTTTGTTGACTTCTCCTGGCTGTATATTTTGGTCTTCTTTGTCACCAAAGAAAGATTCCAAAGGCTGAGTCTGAATCTGAGTTTGTTTCTGCTGCCTGTTCATATTCCCAGCCAACTACTTGGCCCTTGAGCTTTTCATCGGGGTATGACTGGTTGTTGAGTATAGAGTACTTTGTCCCAGGCTTGAGGGGCTGCCCTGATATTTTCAGAGCTATTTGTACACAGCAGTCTCTGCCACATCAGCGCTCCTCCTCCCCCGAGATCTGCCAACTCGGTCTGGGACTCTGATCTAAGCAGGCTCTGCACTCCTGCTCTGACCCACCAGTTAATTCCTCACACCAGGTGGGTTTAGGGCTGGAAGCAACTGCAGCTATACCTCTGTAAGCAGCCTCAGAGCTGCCACACTTCCATCACCCCCAGGATGATGGCCAATTGCCAAATCCTTTCAATAGTCCCAGCAGTATTTTCCCACTAATCTTCTCTGTTGCCTTTGGTGTTTGTGGGTTGAGAAGTCTGGTAACTGCCACAGCTCACTGATTCAGGTCCCTAGGGCCTGTTCCACTTGGCTCCTAGCCTATTTGGTCCAGGAGTGGCCGACACTGGTCTCTGCTCTGCTCTGCTCCACTCCCAGGATGTTGTGATAGACCTTACCCAGAGACCATCCATGCTGTCCTGGGCTGAAGCCCTGCTTCCTTCTGCTATTTTGTGGGTTCTGCAGTTCATGAATTTGTTCAGAGACATTTTATAGGTGTTTGGAGGGTCCTGCAGGACACCTTTAGGCAAGTCCCTCCTTTCCAGGCACCATCTTGGCTCCAAATGCATACTTTTCAGACTGTAATTCAATAAACTTTTATTCAATAAAGGGCGATGGAAAGATAGATTAAAATTAATTGGAAACTAAATAATATAATACTAAAGAATGAATACATAAAAACCATAGAAACAATAATTTCATTAAGATAATGTAATCATGGGGAACGGAGCCAAGATGGCGGCTGGTAAGCAGGGATTGGAGTGAGCTCCATACCCGAGAACCTCCAAAAACCTATAGAAAATGGCTCTGAACTAATTCTAGAATGGCACACATGTATCATTATGTATGACCCTTTCACAATACTCATGTTGTGAAAGGCTAACTACATTTTGCTCCTTCCCAACCCGTCCCGCTTTATTGAATTTTCTCCCTTGACCCTGTCCCCTTTCCAAAGTGTTTGTTTTGATTACCTCCACCCCCATCGGCCCTCCCCTCCATCATCCCCCCCCTTTTATTTTTTTTTATCTTCCTCCCTCTTCTTTCCTATGGGGTAAGATACCCAACTGAGTATGTATGGTATTAACCCTCAGGCCAAATCTGATGAGAGCAAGGTTCACTCATTCCCCCCTCACCTACCCTCTCCCCTCCTCCCACAGAAATGCTTCCTCTTGCCACCTTTATGCGAGATAATCCACCCCATTCTATCTCTCCCTATCTCCCTCTCTCAGTATGTTGCTCTCTCATCCCTTAATTTCTTTTTAATTCTTTTAGATATCTTCCCTTCATCTTCAACTCACCCTGTGTCTGCTCTCTCTCTTTCACATATACATATACATATATATATATATATAAAAACACACACACACATATATATATATACACATACATACACATACATACATATACACATAGATATATACATACATACACATTCACTTATATACATATATATACATAAACATATATATATATATATATATATATATATATATATATATATATATATATATATATATATATATATATATATATATATATATGCATATTCCCTTCAACTACCCTAATACTGAGGTCTCATGAATCATACACATCATCTTTCCATGTAGGAATGTAAAGAAAACAGTTCAACTTTAGTAAGTCCCTTGCAATTTCTGTTTCTTGATTACCTAGTCATGCTTCTCTTGATTCTTGTGTTTGAAAGTCAAATTCTCTATTCAGTTCTGGTCTTTTCACTGAGAAAGCTTGAAAGTCCTCTATTTTTTTGAAAATCCATATTTGCCTTGGAACATGATACTCAGTTTTGCTGGGTAGGTGATTCTAGGTTTTAATCCTAGCTCATTGACCTCCGGAATATCGCATTCCAAGCCCTTCGATCTCTGAATGTAGAAGCTGCCAGATCTTGGGTTATTCTGATTGGGTTTCCACAATACTCAAATTGTTTCTTTCTGGCTGCTTGCAGTATTTTCTCCTTGATCTGGGAGCTCTGGAATTTGGCGACAATATTCCTAGGAGATTTCTTTTTGGGATCTATTTGAGGAGGCGATCGATGGATTCTTTCTATTTCTATTTTGCCCTGTGGCTCTAGAATATTAGGGCAATTCTCCTTGATAATGTCTTGAAAGATGGTATCTAGGCTCTTTTTTTGATCATGGCTTTCAGGTAGTCCAATAATTTTTAAATTGTCTCTCTTGGATCTATTTTCCAGGTCAGTGGTTTTTCCAAGGAGATATTTCACATTGTCTTCCATTTTTTCATTCCTTTGGTTCTGTTTTATAATATCCTGATTTCTCATAAAGTCACTAGCTTCCACTTGCTCCAATCTAATTTTTAAAGTAGTGTTTTCTTCAGTGGTCTTTTGGACCTTCTTTTCCATTTGGCTAATTCTGCCTTTCAAGGCATTCTTCTCCTCATTGGCTTTTTGGAGCTCTTTTGCCATTTGAGTTAGTCTGTTTTTTAAGGTGTTGTTTTCTTCAGTGTATTTTTCTGTATTTTTTTGGGTCTCCTTTAGCAAGTCATTGACTTGTTTTTCATGGTTTTCTCGCATCCTTCTCATTTCTCTTCCCAATTTTTCCTCTACTTCTCTAACTTGCTTTTCCAAATCCTTTTTGAGTTCTTCTATGGCCTGGGGCCAGTTCATGTTTTTCTTGGAGGCTTTTGTTGTAGGCTCTATGACTTTTTTGTCTTCTTTAGGTTGTATGTTTTGGTCTTCTTTGTCACCAAAGAAAGAATCCAAAGTCTGAGTCTGAATCTGGGCACGTTTTCGCTGCCTGGCCATATTCCCAACCAACTAACTTGACACTTTAGTTTTTCAGTGGGGTATGCATGCTTGTAGACTAACGAGTTCTATGTACCACGTTTGGGGGGGAGGTGCCAGCTCTGTCAGACCTGCACTACTCCTTCTCCAAGAACCCCCAGTCCAGACTGGGATTAGATCTTCAGCAGGCTGTTGCACTCCTGCTCTGATCCGCCACTTAATTCCTCCCACCAGGTGGGCCTGGAGCCGGAAGTAACAACAGCTGTAGCTGCCCCACCTCTGCTGCCGCCAGGGCTGCAAGACGAATTGCGAACTCCTTCCACTCCTGCAGCTTTTCCCACTAACCTTCTCCGCAGTCTTTGGTGTTTGTGGGTCAAGGGGTCTGGTAACTGCCGCAGCTCACATATTCAGGTCACTAGGGCCCCCTCTGCCTGGCTCTGCACCACTCCGTTCCCATCTCCCTGCTCCCAGCTCCATGTGGAAGAGACCTCACCCAGAGACCATCCAGGCTGTCGTGGGCTGGAGCCCTGCTTCCCTCTGCTGTTCTGTGGGTTCTGCCATTCTAGAATTGGTTCAGAGCCATTTTTTATAGGTTTTTGGAGGGACTCGGGTACGGAGCTCACTCTAGTCCCTGCTTACCAGCTGCCATCTTGGCTCCGCCCCCAAAGAACAAATTTTTAAAAATCCCCAATTAAACACCAAAATAAAAAATCTTCTTTTAAATTTTTTTTAATTTTAGTTTACCACACATGGTTCTACATAATTTTGAGTTCCATATTTTCTCCCTTCCCTCCGCCCTCCCTCACCAAGATGGCATGGAAGTTCATATAAATACCATGTATAACTTTGCATTGAATTAATTTATACACTAGTCAAGTTGTGGAGAAGAATTTTGACCAATGGAATGAATCATGAGATAGAAGAGACAGAACCAAAAAAAAAAAAAAAAACAAGAACAAAAACAAAAGGGAAGAAAAAAGGCGAGCATGTAGTGCGCCTCCATCTGCATTCAAACTTCACAGTTCTTTCTCTGGATGAAGATAGCATTCTCCATCGTGAGTTCCCTGGAGTTGTCCTTGCACCTTACGTTGCTGAGAAGAGTGAAGTATGTCAGGGTTGGTCCTCACGGAATCCACATATCTGTGGTTGTGTACAATGTTTTCCTGGCTCTGCTCTGCTCACTTAGCATTATGTCGTGTAGGTTTTGCCAGGTTGTTACGAAGTCCGTATCATCCCCATTTCTTATGGCACAGTAGTATTCCATTACCTTCATAGACCACAGCTTGTTCAGCCATTCGCAAATTGATGGGCATCCCTTTGATTTCCAATTCTTGGCTACCACAAAGAGAGCCGCTATAAATATCCTTGTACATATGGGTCCCTTTCCCTCTAGTGTGATTTCTTTGGGATACAACCCTAGAAGTGGTATTTCTGGGTCAAAGGGTATGAACATTCCTATGGCCCTTTGGGCATAGTTCCAAATTACTCTCCAAAATGGCTGGATCATCTCACAACTCCACCAGCAATGTAACAATGTTCCAATTTTCCCACATCCTCTCCAGCATTTATCATCCTCCTGCTTTGTTATTTTAGCCAATATTACAGGACAGATGTGGTATCTAAGAGTTGTTTTGATTTGCATTTCTCTAACCAGTAGTGATCCAGAGCATTTTTTCATATACCTATAAATAGCTTTAATTTCTTCCTCTGAAAACTGCCTGTTCATATCCTTTGACCATTTCTCAATTGGGGAATGACTTGTATTCCTATATATTTGGCTCAGTTCCCTGTATATTTTAGAAATGAGGCCTTTATCAGAGATACTACTTGCAAAGATTTTCTCCCAATTTTCTGCTTCCCTCCTAATTTTTGTTGCATTGGCTTTTTTTGTACAAAAACCTTTCAATTTACCATAATCAAAATTATCCATTTTGCATTTTGTAATGCTCTCTATCTCTTGTTGGATCATGAATTCTTTTCCTTTCCATATATCTGATAAGTAAACTATTCCTTGCTCTCACAAATTACTTATAGTATCAGCCTTTACTCCTAGATCATGAACCTATTTTGACTTTATTCTGGTATATAGTGTAAGATATTGGTCTATGCCCAGTTTTTGCCCTCCCCTTTTCCAATTTTCCCAGCAGATTTTGTGAAATAGTGAATTCTTGGCCCAGAAGCTGGTCCCTTTGGCTTTATCAAAGAGTAGATTGCTATAGTTGTTGAATTCTCCATCTTGTGTCCCTATCCTATTCCACTGATCCACACCCCTGTTTCTTAGCCAGTACCGGGTAGTTTTCATGACTGCTGCTCTGTAGTACAGTTTAATATCTGGTATGGCTAGGCCCCCTTCTCTAGCATTTCTTTTCATTAATACCCTAGATATTCTAGACCTCTTGTTTTTCCAGATGAATTTTGTTATTATTTTGTCCAGCTCAGTACAATAATTTTTTGGTAGTTCGATTGGTATGGCACTGAATAGATAGATTAATTTAGGTAAAATTGTCATTTTTATTATATTAGCTTGGCCTAACCATGAGCAACTGATATTTTTCCATTTATTTAGATCTGACTTTATTCGCGTGAAAAGTGTGTCATAATTATGTTCATATAGGCCCTGGGTTTGTCTTGGCAAATAGACTCCCAAATATTTTATAGTGTCTACAGTAACTTTGAATGGAATTTCTCTTTCTGTCTCTTGCTGTTAGGCTTTGTCAGTAATGTATAGGAATGCTGAGGATTTATGTGTGTTTATTTTATATCCTGCAACTTTGCTAAAGTTGTTTATTATTTCAAGTAGTTTTTTACTTGATTCTCTAGGATTCTCTAGATAAATCATCATATCATCTGCAAAAAGTGATAATTTAGTTTCTTCTTTTCCTATTCTAATTCCTTCAATTTCTTTTTCTTCTCTAATTGCTACAGCTAACGTTTCTAGTACCAAATTGAATAATAGGGGTGATAATGGACATCCTTGTTTCACCCCTGATCTTACTGGGAATGCATCTAGCTTATCTCCATTACAAATAATGCTTGTCAATGGTTTTAGGTAGATGCTATTTATAATTTTAAGGAAGGTTCCATTTATTCCTATGCTTTCTAGTGTTTTTAACAGGAATGGGTGTTGTACTTTGTCAAAGGCTTTTTCTGCGTCTATTGAGATGATCATATGGTTTCTGATAGTTTTGTTGTTGATATAGTCAATTATGCTAATAGTTTTCCTAATATTGAACCAGCCTTGCATTCCTGGAATAAATCCTACCTGATCATAGTGGATTATTCTCCTGATGAGTTGCTGCAATCTTTTTGCTAATATTTTATTTAAAATTTTTGCAATAATATTCATTAGAGAAATTGGTCTATAATTTTCTTTCTCTATTTTGACTTTACCTGGTTTTGGTATTATTACCTTATTTGTGTCATAAAAAGAATTTGGTAGGACTCCTTCTTCACCTATTTTCCCAAATAGTCTACAAAGTATTGGAATTAGTTGTTCTTTAAATGTTTGATAGAATTCACATATAAAACCATCTGTCTCTGGAGATTTCTTCCTAGGGAGTTCATTGATGGCATGCTCCATTTCTTTTTCTGAGATGGGGTTATTTAGAAATTATACTTCCTTTTCTGTTAGCCTGGGCAGTTTATGTTTTTGTAGATATTCATCCGTATCTCCAAGCTTTTCAAATTTATGGGCATACAGTTGGGCAAAATAATTCTTAATTATTGTTTTGATTTCCTCTTCATTAGAGGTGAACTCACCCTTTTCATATTTGATACTGGTAATTTGATTTTCTTCTTTCTTTTTTTTAAATCACATTGGCCAAAGGATTATCAATTTTATTGGTTTTTTCATAAAACCAGCTCTTTGTTTTATTTATTAATTCAATAGTTTTCTTGGTTTCAGTTTTATTAATCTCTACTTTGATTTTCAGTATTTCTAATTTGGTATTTAATTGGGGGTTTTCAATTTGCTCTTTTTCTAGTTTTTTCAGCTGTATGCCCAGATCATTGATCTCCTTTTTCCCTATTTTATTCATGTAGGCATTTAAGGATATGAAACTTCCCCTAAGAACTGCTTTTGCTGAATCCCATAAGTTTTGGTATGTTGTTTCATTATTGTCATTCTCTTGAATGAAGTTATTAATTGCTTCTCTGATTTGTTCTTTACCCACTCATTCTTTAGAATTAGATTATTTAGTTTCCAATTAGTTTTTAGCTTATTTTTCCATGGTTCTTTATTAAAAATGATTATTATTGCATCATAATCTGAAAAGGATGCCTCGACTACTTCTGCCTTTCTGCACTGGATTGTGAGGTTTTTATGCCCTAGTACATGGTCAATTTTTGAGTATGTGCCATGTACCGCTGAGAAGAAAGTATATTCCTTTTTATCCCCATTCATTTTTCTAAAGAGGTCTATCATATCTGCCTTTTCTAAAATTCTGCTTACCTCCTTAACTTTTTTCTTATTTATTTTTAGGTTAGATTTATCAAGTTCAGAAAGGGGGAGGTTGAGGTCTCCCAATATTATAGTTTTGCTGTCTATTTCTTCCTGTAACTCCCTTAACCTATTCTCTAAGTATCTGTATGCCTAACCACTTGGTGCATATATGTTAAGCAATGATATTGCTTCATTGTTTATGGTGCCTTTTAGCAGGATATAATGTCCTTCCTTATCTCTTTTAATTAAATCTATCTTTACTTTTGCTTTGTCTGAGATTAGGATGGCTACAGCTGCTTTTTTTTTACTTTAGCTGAGGCAGAGTATATTTTACTCCAGCCTTTTACCTTTACCCTATGTGTATCCCACTGTTTCAAATGTGTTTCTTGTAAACAGCATTTTGTAGGATTATGGTTTTTAATCCATTCTGCTATCTGCTTCTGTTTTGGAGAGCGTTCATCCCCTGCACGTTCAGAGTTATGATTTCTATCTGTGTCTTTTTCTCCATCCCTTTTCCCCCTGTTTATGCTTTTATTTCTCCCTTTCCCCTTCTCCTCCTCAATAAAACTTTACTTTGGACCGCCACCTTCCTCAGTTAACCCTCCCTCTTTATTCCCCTCCCTTATCTTACCGTTTCCCACTTGCTACTTCTCCCCTCCCTTCTGACCACCCCCTCCATTTCTCCCCCCCCCCTTCCCCTCCTACTTCCCGTAGGACAAGTTAGATTTTGAAACTTATCAGGGTATGTTATTCCCTTCTTGAACTAGATCAGATGACAGTAAAGTTCAAATACTGCTCTTCTCCCTCCCTTCTTTCCCTCTACTATAATATGTTTTGGTGCTACTTCATTTGGTATAATTTACCCTTTTCTACTACTTCCTTAACTCTTCTCTCATAGCCCTCCCTTTATATCTCTTACTTATATTTTTTATCTTTACATCAGTTAATTTATACAGGCATTCACAACCTATTCACAACCACAACCACAACAATCCCTTTCAATTGTCATAATAGCTGTACCGTTCACAAAACTGACATATATATGTATACATATAAAACATAGATAAGATGATATAATCCCCCATAAAGATGTAAACAACCTGCCCTTATTGGTTAATAAGGTTTGTGGGGTTTTTCCCCCTGGTTACCTTTTTATGTTTCTCTTGAGTTTTGTATTTGGAGATCAAATTTTCCATTGAGTTCTGGCCTTTTCATCAGGAAGGTCTGGAATTCCCTTATTTCATTGAATGTCTATCGCCTTGCCTGAAAAAGTATGCTTAGTTTTGCTGGGTAGTTGATCCTTGGTTGTAGTCCCAGCTTCTTTGCCCTTTAGAATATCATATTCCAATTTCTCCTGTCTTTTAATGTGGAAGCTGAGAGATCCTGCGTGATCCTGACTGTAGTTCCACGATATGTGAATTTCTTCTTTTTGGCTGCTTGCAGTATTTTCTCCTTGAGTTTATAGTTCTGAAATTTGGCTCTAATATTTCTTGGTGTTTTCAGTTTGGGATCTCTTTCAGGGGGTGATCGGTGAATTCTTTCAATGACTATTTTGCCCTCAGGTTCTAGGACCTCTGGGCAGTTGTCTTTGATAATTCCTTCGAAGATACTGTCAAGGCTCCTTTTTTCATCGTGGATTTCTGGTAGACCAATAACTCTTAAATTGTCTCTCCTGGATCTTTTTTCCAGGTCAGTTGTTTTCCCAATCAGGTATTTCACATTTTTTTTCTATTTTTTTCATTCTTAACGTTTTGCTTTACTACTTTTTGGTGCCTCATAGATTCATTAGCTTCCACTTGCTCAACTCTAATTTTTAATGAGTTAGTGTTTTCATTTTGCTTTTGAGTCTCCTTTTCCAATTGGTTGATTTTACCTCTCAGGGTGTCATTTTCTCTCTTTAGATTCTGAATCTCCATAGCCATTTTGCCAATCTTATTCTTTAGGGACCTGATTTCATCAGTTGATTTTTTTCCATATTTTCTTTTAGCTCCCTAATTTTGTTTTTAAAGTCCTCCTTTAGCTCTTCCAGCAATGCTTTTTGGGCTGTAGACCAGTTCACATTACCTTTTGAGGTATCAGACACATCTATAGTGTCATTACTGTCTTTTTCCATATTGGTATTTTGATCCTGCCTATCTCCATAAAAAGAATCTTTTGTCCTCGGTTTTTTTGTGTTCTTCTTCATGTTTTTTTTTTTTTGCCTTTTCCTGGCTTTTCAACAAGTTTCTGTCTATGGGGCTCAGGACTCTCTGTCCCAGCTTCCTTATTCTGGGGATTGTGAGTCTAAAATTATAGCCGTCAGTTTCCTGAGGTGTGGGGGAGGTGTCCGGCTCCCTGGCGTCTCACCTCCCTATGGGTGCTCTCCAGCACTTGTTTTTCAGCAATGGTCTCAGCTGTTTGCTGTTTGAGCTGATCTCTGACTCTTCCCCTAAGGCAGCAAGATTATGTCTGCGTTCCTGGTGTTGACGCCTGCCGACTCTGCCCCTCTGGGACTAATGCACTTGTACTATTTGACCACTGAAGCCCCACTTCTTTCTCCTCTGTTCCAGCGTTTTTTTTTTTTAATTTTTCCCAAGGAATTCTCTGAGTGAGGGGAAGAGGGATTATAGCCATTTACCTGGCCATTATGTCTCCCGGAAGTTCAAGATTCTGAGTTCTGGGCTGCAAGCGTCAGGAGTTGGTGTTTTCCCGGCCGGTGGCGTTGTGCTGCCTCTCCTCGCTTCCACAGACTGCTGTCCTGTGTTGGGTGGCCTGGGGATCTCCGCTGGTTTTGGGCACCCAGCTTTCTCCCAGCCTGTCTCCCACGTGGATTTCCCGGCCAGCCGCCTCCACTTTGTTCTGGAGCACCTCCGCATGCCGCACTCCGAGCCTTCTCCGAGGCTACAGGTTTGTGCCTTTGGCCTTTCAGACTCTCTCAGCTTGGAAATTTGCCCCACACAGACTGCTTGTGGTTTCTGACTCTCTCAAATCTGCTCAATTTCACTTTTTTATGGGAATCTGACAGACCTTGTGAGAGAGCTCCAGTAAGACGCTGCCTTCATGTGGCCATCTTGGCTCTGCCCCCTTAACATCTTCTTAAATCCTTTCTTGCTTCTATCAATCAGAAAGACATTCCCAGAATCATAAGTTTAGAAATACAAGGGACTTTAGAGAACAAATAGGCCAAATAATCTTTCTTACTTCAGATCTCACATAGTATTGTACCTCTCATATGTGCCTATCATATTCTGCATTAGGCATTACATACTTATTATAATTTTATTAATAGATTAAATATAATATTGAATATTTAGGCATCATGTATTTTGTGCTTATCAGCTTGTATGTGCCATAAGTGCTGGGGTTTTCTATTAATTCACCTTTTTTCTTCAATAGTGTTTAATGTAGTCTTTTGCACATATTAAATCCTTAAAAAGAAAATTTGTTGGTGTAACAAGAAAGAGACAAGACCTATGATTTCATTGAGAATAACTCCCTTGACCAATGTAAGTCTGAGCTTTCTCTTTGGTTTATACTAGAGAAATTCAAACCAAGGTTTTCATGATTTCAAAGGAAGAACTCTATCTGTTATATCATGTTTCTGCTCACTTGAAATAAATAAATAAAAGAAGACAATAAAAGGGATAAATATTATGATGTTTATCAACTAATAATCTATCATTTTAATCATGCTGATGTTTTTTAATTGATTTCTCCAAGTATAGATCATAGAAAGAGCATAATTTGAGGATCAGAGGAACTGTGTTCAAATCCCATTCATGATTTTTTTTCTATCTATAGGACTTTGGGTAATTCGTTTAACCTTAGTGGACCATAATGTCCACTACTGTAAAGAGCAGTGGTGGGATTAGATGCCCTCAGAGATCCTTTCCAAATCTACTGACATCTATGATCCTAAATTTCAGATGCGTCTTTCTAAATAAATTACCTATCAAGAGAGACAGTATGGTATAGTAGATAAAATATTGTTCTTGGAACTTGGAAAGCTTAGATTAAAACCATTTTTATGAAACTTACCTGCATGACCACTGAAAACTTCAAAGCACATTTTAATATCATTTAATGTTACTATATTTCACCATATCTTAATAATTTTCAACAATTTTTAAAGATTCCTAATGCTCTATGGACAACAAAACCCAAATAAAAATCTGTTTTCAATTGTTGAACAATATTATCACTAAGAAGTATAGCAATCCTTTGGTTTAAAGTTAATATCATGATTTCATTCTATCTTAATATAACATCTAAAAATTATAGTCATGTTTTTATAATCCATGTATAATATCTGGAGAAATGAAAAAGAGAAGCAGATGGACTTACTGAATCAGAAGTTATTAAAATTTTCAATATATTCATATCTAATCAATATTTTACTTCCCTTATTCATTCAATTTAACAGTCTATTTACTCTTGCATACTTATTATTATATGGATCATAGATTAACAGGTTTAGAGCCTGAAGGAGCACAAATATCTCCTGGTCCACACCCTTTATGATATAGATGAGAAATCAAGCCAAAGAGACTAAGTGACTTTCCCAGGACCACTTAAACCCCCTTCTATTAAGAGCTAGTTATGTTGTCACTGTTTTATCCCCACATTCTAACAAGTTCTGCACTAATGATTTGTGTGGCAGTAACTTCACTATATCCAAGTAAACATGAACATACTGTACTCTATAAAGCACCTGAAATAATTTGTTGTCAATGAGCATCGAACAAAGAGTGGTATTTCATCTATTTCCATTTAGTCTTCTAGAATAACATTATCCAGTGAATATTTTGGCAGTATTTTTCCCCCTTATGAACTTATTTTAACTTGCAGCTGTTTTCAATGAAAGGAGAAGAAAGACTGCCTCTATGAAGCCACAAATAATACCAAATCCTACAAGATTCTCACAAAGTCAAAATCCCTTAGTGATTTTCTATGAAGGCTGGATTTACATAGCATGATAGCCAAGTACATTTATATTTACGGGGATATTTCTTGACACATAGAATAATCATAGCGAAGGTTTCTTTAGTTTATTATAGAAAAGAAACTTCCATGCTTCTACTCCTTTTTAAACTTTTGAGTTTTAATCTTCACACTCTTTGCACTTTCCATTTTTATTGTCTTAACTCACATTTGTTCTAAACAGCCTATTAACACTGAATAGGTCAAATCGTTCAAGCATACTTTTATTGCAGTTTTCCTGTATTTTCAGGCTTTTTTGCATTCATAGTTGCCCACAATATTTAAATTTGTTTTATTATAGAATTCAACTCAATTTAACTTTTTTGCAAGGATGGGTGAACCAAATCATATTTTTCATTTGCTGAACAATTTACACCATATTTCAAATAGTTTTGGTTTAGTATATTCTCAACTTTGGAATTTTTTTTGGTTGCAGTACTTTTTTTTAAATTTATTTATTTTTAGTTTACCACACACGGTTCTACATAGTTTTGAGTTCCAGATTTTCTCCCCTCCCTCCCCCCTCCCTCCCCAAGATGGCATGGAATCTCATATACCTGTCATGTATAACTTCACATTGAATTAATTTATGCACTAGTCAACTTGTGGAGAAGAATTTTGACCAATGGACTGAATCATGGGAAAGAAGAAACAGAACCAAAAAAAAAAAAAAAACCAACCCAACAACAAAAATAAAAGAGAAGCAAAAAAGGTGAGCATGTAGTGCGCCTCGATCTGTATTCAAACTTCACAGTTGTTTCTCTGGATGAAGATAGCATTCTCCGTCGTGAGTCCCCTGGAGTTGTCCCTGCACCTTACGTTGCTGATAAGAGCGCAGTATGTCAGGGTTGGTCCTCACGGAATCCATATATCTGTGGCTGTGCACAACGTTCTCCTGGCTCTGCTCTGCTCACTCAGCATTATGTCGTGTAGGTTTTGCCAGGTTGTTACGAAGTCTGCATCATCCCCATTTCTTATGGCACAATAGTATTCCATCACCTTCATATATCACAGCTTGTTCAGCTATTCCCCAATTGATGGGCATCCTTTTGATTCCCAATTCTTGGCTACCACAAAAAGAGCTGCTATAAATATCCTTGTACATATGGGTCCTTTTCCCACTTGTGTGATTTCTTTGGGATACAACCCTAGAAGTGGTATTGCTGGGTCAAAGGGTATGAACATATCTATAGCCCTTTGGGCATAGTTCCAAACTGCTCTCCAAAATGGCTAGATCAGCTCACAACTCCACCAGCAATGCAACAATGTTCCAATTTCCCCACATCCTTTCCAGCATTTATCATTTTCCTGTTTTGTTATTTTAGCCAATCTGACAGGAGAGATGTGGTTTCTAAGAGTTGTTTTGATTTGCATTTCTCTAATCAGTAGTGATCCAGAGCATTTTTTCATATGCCTATAGATAGCTTTAATTTCTCCCTCTGAAAACTGCCTGTTCATATCCTTTGACCATTTCAACTTTGGAATTTTAGTAAAGGCAATTTAAGGTTACGTCCTTCAGATTTCTTTTCTGCTTGATAATTTTGAAAATCTAGTTAGCTTATCTTATTGTCGTTATCAAAATACTTTGTAAGAAATCAGTTTAGGTTTTAAAGAGTTTCCTAGTTCACTCTCGGCATAAAAATAAAATCCTTGAATAGAAGATACTCACAGAATCACAGACAGATGCTCAGAATCAGAAGGGACCTTTGAGGTCACTTAGTACAACTCTACTCAAGTCATGGATTTTCTCTATGATATCCTTAAAAAGAAATTTTCACTCACCCTTGAAAATCTGAAATGTTGATGTGATCCTAGTTTTAGTTTCTGGCTGTCCATTCCATTTTACCCACAACCTTGATGGAACAAGCTACTTGTTTTAGTAGCAAATAAATGGAGCAGTCCACCTGATGTACAGAGATTAATAAATATGACTACTTTAGCACTAGGACTATTCTTCCTACATATTTTGTAGGTTAGTCCATGTAGATAAGCTAAAAACATGGAAGAAAAAAAAACCCTTGTTTACATTTAATTTACCAGTGCATGTCTAGACAAATTCTTAGATTCAATCATAGCTGGGATAAAAATTTTAGTACTCAAATCAACTTCCAAAATTACTTTAGGCAAATGGAAATATGTTAGTGGCCCAGAGAATGATACACAAAATCATAAAAAGAACTTCAAAGTTCTCCAAATTTCATCCTTTATTGACTTGAATGCCTCATCAAATAATTACAAACCCATAAGGTGGTTGAGGAAATTTCAAAAATATGATTCAGCTGGAGAATAATATTTTATTACATGAGAAACAAAGGGTTAATGTTTGCAAAAGTGGATGGAAAAATATTTGCCATTTTAAAATATTTAGTCATTGTCATAATCATCAGTGAAAATAGCAGAGAAAGTGGGTGATACAATAGAAAAGTGAACTAAGTGCTTACTATATACAATATATAGAGGCTAAATTCTAGGCATAACACAAACTTTAATCTCAAGAACTTTATTTGCATTCAAATAAATATCCATGTTCTTAAACTATTTTTTTATATGTGGAAACCAATCCACCTTTTGATTTGTGCATTTATTAAATACATATAAGATGATTTAAAACATATTTCCCACACAGTCTTTCTATTTCCAAGAATATTTAATTATATTTTATTTTGTAAGAGAGCTTTTAAAATTAACTTCAAAATGTCATAAAAGCATATTTTTTTCTTTTTTAATTTAATATTTTTTAGTTTACAGCATTGATTTTGACAAGAGTTTGAATTACAAATTTTCTCCCCATTTCTACCCTCCCCCTACTCCAAGATGGCATATATTCTCATAGCCCTGTTCCCCAGCCAGCCCTCCCTTCTGTCACCCCACTACCCCCCATCCCCTTTCCCCTTACTTTCTTGTAGGGAAGGATAGATTTCTATGCTCCATTGCCTGTATATCTTATTTCCTGGTTGCAGGTAAAAACTTTTTTTTGAACATCTGCTTTTAAAACTTTGAGTTCCAAATTTTCTCTCATCTTCCCTCCCCACCCTCCCTAAGAAGTCAAGCAATTCAACATAGACCACATGTGTATCATTATGCAAAACACTTCCACAATGCTCATAACTATATTTTGCTCCTTCCTCTCTTATCTCCTTTTATTCAATTTTCTCCCTTGACCCTGTCCCTTTGTGAAAGTGTTTGCTTTTGATTACCTCCTCCCCCATCTGCTCTCCCTTCTATCATCTCCTCTTTTTTATCTCCTTCTTCCTTCTTTCCTATTGAGTAAGGCACCCAATTGAGTGTGTATATTATTGCTCCTCAGGTCAAATCTGATGAGAGCAAGATTCACTCATTCACCCTCACCTGCCCCCTCTTCCCTTCTGACAGAAATGCTTTTTCTTTCCACTTTCATGCAAGATAATTTACCCCATTCTATCTCTCCCTTTCTCCCTCTCTCAATATATTACTCTCTCATCCCTTAATTTGATTTTATTTTTTTAGATATCATCCCTTCATGTTCAACTCACCCTGTGCCCCCTGTCTTTATCCATATGTATATTGCCTTCAACTACCCTAATACTGAGGTTTCATGAATTATACACATAACCTTTTCATGTAGGAATGTAAACAAAACAGTTCAATTTTAGTAAGTCCCTTGCAATTTCTGTTTCTTGATTACCTTTTCATGCTTCTCTTGATTATTGTGTTTGAAAGTCAAATTTTCTATTCAGCTCTGGTCTTTTCACTGAGAAAGCTTGAAAGTCCTCTTTTTTATTGAAAATCCATATTTTGCCTTGGAGTTTGATGCTCAGTTTTGCTGGGTAGGTGATTCTTGGTTTTAGTCCCAGCTCCATTGACCTCCAGAATACCATATTCCAAGCATTTTGGTCCCTTAACGTTGAAGCTCCTAGATCTTGTATTATCCCGATTGTGTTTCCACAATACTCAAATTGTTTCTTTCTGGCTGCTTGCAGTATTTTCTCCTTGATGTGGGAACTCTGGAATTTGACAACAACATTTCTAAGAGTTTTCTTTTTGGGATCTTTTTGAGGAGGTGATTGGTGGATTCTTTAATTTCTATTTTACCCTCTGGCTTTAGAATATCAGGGTAGTTCTCATTAATAATTTATTGAAAGATGATATCGAGGCTCTTTTTTTGATCATGGATTTCAGATAGTGCAATAATTTTTAAATTATCTCTCCTGGATCTATTTTCCATGTCAGTGGTTTTTCCAAGGAGATATTTCACATTGGCTTCCATTTTTTCATTCCTTTGGTTCTGTTTTATAATATCTTTATTTCTCATAAAGTCACTAGCTTCCACTTGCTCCAATCTAATTCTTAAGGTAGTACTTTCTTCAGTGGTCTTTTGGACCTTCTTTTCCATTTGGCTAATTCTGCCTTTCAAGGCATTCTTCTTCTCATTGGCTTTTTGGAGCTCTTTTGCCATTTGAGTTAGTTTATTTTTTAAGATGCTATTTTCTCCAGTATTTTTTTGGGTCTCATTTAGCATGTCATTGACTTGTTTTACATGGTTTTCCCACATCCTTCTCATTTCTCTTCCCAATTTTTCCTCTACTTCTCTAACTTGCTTTTCCAAATCCTTTTTGAGCTCTTCCATGACCTGAGACCAGTTCACGTTTTTCTTGGGGGCTTTTCAGGTAGGCTCTTTGCCTTTGTTGACTTCTTCTGGCTGTATGTTTTCGTCTTCTTTATCACCAAAGAAAGATTCCAAATTCTGATTCTGAATCTGAGTCCATTTTTATTGCCTGGCCATGTTTTCAGCCAACTACTTGGCCCTTAAGGTTTTCAGTGGGGTATGACTGTTTGTAGAGTATAGAGTATTTTGTCCCAAGCTTGAATGGCTGCACTGTTATTTTCAGAGATATTTCTACACAGAAAGTTCTGCCGCACCAGTGCTCCTCCTCCCCCAAGAACCACCAACTCATACTGTGACACAGAGCTGAAGCAGGCTCTGCACTCCTGCTCTGATCTGCCACTTAATTACTCTCACCAGGTGGGCTGGGGCCAGAAGCAACTGCAGCTACAGCTCTGTAGCTGCACCACCTCTGCTGCTCCCAACATGGTGGCCGAACTGCAAATGCCTTTCCCTCTGTCCCCAAAGTTTTTTCCCACTAACCTTCTCTGTTGTCTTTGGTGTTTGTGGGTTAAGAAGTCTGGTAACTGCCACAGCTCACTGAATCAAAGTGCTAGGGCCTGTTCTGCCTGGCTCCAGGTCTGGTTGCAGCCCACTCTGGCCTCTGCTCCCAGCTCTGTGCCTGATAGACCTTATCCAGTGACCATCCAGGTTGTCCTGGGCTGGAGCCCTGCTTCCCTCTGCTATTTTGTGGGTTCTGCTGTTCTAGAATTTGTTCAGAGCCATTTTTATAGGTGTTTGGAGGGTCCTGGGGGAGAGTTTTAGGCACATCCCTGCTTTCTAGCAGCCATGTTCTGTATTTTTATCAAAAGCATATTTTTTAATACAGAAATTAAAATTTTCAAAGACTAATCAAGAGATTAAATTTCTGAAATGGACACCTTCAATTTTAAACAAACAAACCTGGTGATAAACATAAGAGATTGAATAAAACGTTGAAAACCAGTATCATATAATTAAATCACACATTTGGAACAAACCAAAAGTTATTATTTTCAGATATTTGGCACATTTTAAATACTCAATAAATTTTGCTGTCTAATAAACATTTTATAATATCACAAATTCTCAATAAGTTACCATAAATATTTACACGAAGAGTTAGCAAATGATAGCCTCCAGACCAAATCCAGCTCATCATACCATATTTTTTAAAAAGCATTCTTATCTCATGGGCCATACAAAAATAGGTGCCAGACCAGATTTGGTCTATGGGCTATATTTTGTTGTCCCTTTGTCTTATATTATATTATATTGGTTCTGCACTCAGGTTGGATGAAAATGAATTTTTAAATATCCAGAATTTTTCATTATCAGCAACTAAATGATTTCATAATTAACTCTGTAGGACCTTCAATTCCTCTATTTTTTGCAAAGAGATTCTATTAAAGTAGACATGTTCCAAATATGTAGGATGTGGATGTAAATTAGGCCCTAAGAAAGCACTTGTATAGAGTGGAGGAAGGACCAAAAAACTGTGGAACTGAAGGAAAGGTGAGCAAATGGGACGAGTTGTAAGAAAAAGGAATAAAGTTTATAGAGAAGAGGCAGCTCGTGTATCATAGCACGAATCAACAATTTTTTGCTCTAAATATTTCCTTATCAGCTTCTTCCCTTATTTTTAAAATAATTTTAAGAAAAGCTCCTAGTACTTCGTTTTAAACAATTGTTGCATTTTTATGGAATCACATCCATAAGTGTTGCACAGGTTAGGCAGGTGTGATTGTTGCAATCTGTGTCATGGAAGAGAATATTCAAATCAACAGGATTACAAATCCACTGTCACACTAAAGAATTGTAGATTTTACATAACCATTCCATATTTTCCCTTTTACTGCCCTACATTGTTAATATTTCAATCAGTGTATTTATGTTATGAATATTATTCAGTGTGATTTGAGAAGAAATATCAACCTTTTCTCAAGTGTCAATAATTGACCTACTTACTATAGGTTGCTAATTTTATCTAATATTTGTTAAGAAAAATCAAAGACAACCGAATTGCTTGGAAGAAACTAGATCTAAGTAAGGAAGAAAACTTTTTACTAGAATGAGGTGTTCTTGACTTCTCCCTTAGGGCAACAATAAGCCTTTTCTGTTTTGTATTGAAAATTGTCACTTGTGACTTCCCGTACTATTCTCTTCATAAAAAGCATATATTATCTTTCATCTCCCATATTTCATGTTATTCTTCTTATTTATAAGCTATTCTTAATGAAAAAAGCAAATTATAATTTTCTAAGTTTATGTTTTAAACTTTTACACTCTATAGGCAATAGTCTTAAAAAAAACTAAAGTAGCTGCAAAGTGAATGTTTACTCTAGACATGGGTACCTTCAAATTAGCTATTGAGAATTGATTAACCTAAAATCATTTCCCTGGTTCTGACAAGCTCCAAATCTATAGATGCTTTTCTATACTAAGGTAACAAATATAAACTTGTGGTATACAAATTATTGCTGGTTAAGGTCACTGTAAACAATTACATAGTGGAAGCATATAGTAAATTAAAACATTTCTGTCATTTCTGTTTCCCTGGATTTCATCATTGTCTCTATAAACTCATGTTATCGTATCATATCATATTAACTCTGAAACTCATACTTTTTGTACCCTGAAGGTCAAGAATGAATATTAGAAAGCTCCTTACAGATCCTCTATTTAAAAAGGCAGCCCAGGGAAGCCATGTTATCATTTCCCATATTATTGCAAGACAAGGATTCATCATATGCCAATTGCCCTCCTTCCTTTCTCATTTCCCACTCTTCACTTTTCAGCTTCTTTTTAATGTGTTGTGTTTACTCATTATATTGTAAATTGATTTGGGATAGGTTCTATCTTTTACCTTTCTTCTATACCCAGTGCTTAGCACCTTTACTAGGATTTTTATTGACTGACTGAGGATAGCAACATGATGGCATAGTTCCCACATGGCCATTTGGCCATTTGGAAAATGATCCGGAGTCAAATTTCTCTCCTCCTCTTACCTACTCCACTACACGTCTTGTCTCCTTTGATAATTTAATATTATTATTATTATTAATTATCTCACAATTTCGTTTCTATACTCTTCCTGCCATTGTATTTTTCATTTAAATCATGCAGATTGTTCAAGGTTTCCACACTGTCTTGAGTAGGGGCTTTGCAAAGTTCCCCTAACCAACTTTAGTATCAATTCCTTAACACATTATTAGGTTATGGTGACTAGAAAGCTATGTTGGAAAACTTGGCTTCATGTTTTGCCTTTGACATATGCTGGCCTAAGTCACTTAAACTCCCTGTGTTCAAAAACAGCCTCTAGGACTGTCAGTTGTAGAGAAAGAGCTGAACTACATTGGTAGAGTTTCCTCACCCAAGAATCACCAATAATAACAATATAATCACATGTCTGGTTCCTAGCCTTATTATTATTGCGCCTCATAAGGTCAGAGAAGGCCTTCTATTACATCAAAGATAATACTCAAACAGCATTGTTTCAAGGTTAATTTTTTATGTTACAATGCCATTTCTTCAAAGTTGGTTTCATGATCATGCAAAATATGCTAACCAGGTTCCATTCACAATATTAAATGTTTCATGAATTTTTTTAAAGCACAATTTACTTCCCTTTTTCTAGAAATTGGATGTTATTGTACTAAGGTTTTAACCTGTAAAATGATTGCATAGTCAGTCCTCAACATTTCCTAGAAAAATGGCATAAAAGTTTAAAATGACTATGTTGATACAGTGAAACCATGGGAAATACTGGATTAGATTGCTATGATACACTAACTAAAATTGGTAACATGCAAAATGTTTTTCCTTACTAGTAATTTCCTAGAATTCTATAACTTTTTCTGCTAATATTTCAATAAAAATATTGATTTTAGACAACATTCACTTTTTAGAGCACATGAAATCTACAGTACCATGAAAACTGTACAGCAAAATAAATTCTTAAAACTAAAACATTTTTAACCTGAATCTTACTTCCCACTGCATTGCATGGCAGTGTGAGAGCACTGTACGATATGCACACTGATGTAAAATTCTCTATCTTGTCCACTCTCTGAAAAGCAAGGTAGAGGGTGTTGGAACTTCGTTTGCTGCTGTCAGAAGACACTGAGGCTGGTGATTTCTCAATATATCCTCTGACACTCTGTCTTTCATACTTGGTGTATGGGGTTGCAGTTCATGGAGGATGCATCAGCCTAAAAAAATCTATCAGTGATGTTGACTTTGTGTGCCTTAAGGGTTTTGGAATATGGGAGCATAGAAGAGGAAATGTGATGTTTAACCTTGAGGCTGTGATGGATGATGGAATCATCAGCTTTGATGTCTCTAGCCAGTTGGTCTATTTAACTGACAGTACCTGCAGACATTCTGACATGAAGTTTAGCTGACACATTTATTTTCTCAGTAAGTCAAATCACCGACTTTGCAAACTTGGGCTTAGAGCCCAAAGGACTTGCACTATGCTTTGAAGGCACAATTGCAGCACAAAACTTAACCTTTAAAGATAAAGAAAACATGCAATGAATGAACGGGGTACTCTACCCTTGTAGAGTGAACAAGACCAGTGAAGCACCTAGTATGATACTAGCATCTTTACAAATTTGTTTGCATTATGCCCCTCATTTTTTTCTCTACTGCACATAGCTGTGAATTGCATGTAGTTGCCAAAACAAAAGTGAAAGAGGCTACTGATAAAATCACCAACTGCTCAAAGTTACCAAAGTTCAATGTATGAACATTGATGATTGGCTATAATTCCTTTTCCAGGGCATGTTTTTCTGAACAAGTTTTAGAAAGTATAATGGTTGAAACAAAATGATTATGGGAAAACAACATCAATAACACACTGTCATAAATCGTAAATAAAAACAGTTGAGAAACTGATCAGTTTTGAGGTGACGGTTTTCAATATTGACTTATCATTAATGTTATTTTCAGACAACTTTCCAAGTGATTCTTTAGAATTTTTCAGCACTATCTACAATTCTGTTTGAAGTTTCACTGATACAAATACTGTGTTTTTTTCTCTCTTTGTTCCAGGAAAACCTCTCGAACTCACCTTCTATTCTACCTTCGAGAATCCTGTACAACTTTGACACTCCTTTTTCCTTGATCTTTACTGACATGATTTATAGTTTGACCCCTGTGGTGATTTCTGAGCAGTGAAGAGGTGTATACATGTGATCAGAGCATTCTGAAGCCAAAAAGATGGTTAGCTATAGGTGTAAACATGCTTTCTGATAATTTTGTTATTCCTGAAATTGAAAGAATTAATACAGGTTTAGAGCATGTTGATTTATTTAAATGGTAAATTGCAGGCTGGACTATTTGAAATAAGAAAGATTACCCCAGGAGTTGACATCATTCTATCTCTCATCTTAAACTGTTATTCCAGCTCTTTTCCTTAGTCTTACATTCCCAGTTCTGTGCCATCCTTAAAAGATCTATCCTTTGACATTACCCTCCCCACAATTCTACCTTATTTTCACTGCCTAATTCCTAAAAAATAGTGGAATGATCTTATTGCCTTCATTTCTTCATCATTTTTTCATTAAGTTTCTCTGTTAGGTTTGTGTCCCTAAGAAAACTGCACTATAGAAGTTAACAATGATTTTGTAATGGTTAAGTCTGATGTCCTCTTCAAATCCCTCTTCTTTATCATCCTCAACACACTTTCAGACAATTTTAACTACCCCTTTTTAAATCCTCAATATTCTCCTCCCTTGGTTTCTGAAATACTATTCTTCCATGTATCATAGTGTTCCTTTCCAGTTCTCTTAACTAAGTCATCACCCATCCCCCACTTTCAAATCACAGGTTTTCCTCAATCCTTTCTCCTACGTCTCCTCTCATTTGATATTTTTTGTATTTTAGTGATCTCATCAATCACAATAGTTTCAATAATCATTGATAATCAGATGACTCCAAAATCTACATATCTTGCCCCAATCTCTTTCTAGAATTCTAGCCTGAAATATCCAACTCCTGGCTGAACAGTTACACCTAGATGCCCCATTAAGGCCTCATGCAAAACAGCTCCAAATATGCAGCTCATTATCTCTATGCTCCCCACAAAATTTCCATTCCAAATTTCCTTCTTTCTATGTAAAGTACATGAATTCCCCATTTTCCCATGTCATAACCCTAGAATTATCTTCAACTTTCCCCTCTCTCCTAATGCTTAATTTCAGCCAGCTTTCGAGTCTTTTTTGATACTTCAGCCACATCATATATTGTATCCATTCCTTTGTTACCATTCATTCAGAAATAACATCAGATATTACCCTCATCACCTCTTGTCTGGATAATTGCAAAATCCTTCTCATAGTTTTTCCCTTGATTCCATTCTCTCTGCTCCTTTAATCAAACCTCTAGATGCATGCCAAAAGAATCTTCCAAAGAGTTGCTTTCCATTACTCTCCTCTATCACAATAATATTCCTCAAGGTCCAGAACTCTTTGAATATCCACTTTAAAATAGCATATTCTGAATAAACATCTATTGAAATGAATCGAAGAAATCAAGACATTTGCAAATGTTTAATTGCCATTCCCTATAAGATATTCCTTCTTTGATATTTACCATGTGATATTGAGCAAGACACTTTGCCTTTTTGAAACTTTTTTTCCTTATGTGTGAAATGATGGAATTGAGGGCAGAGCCAAGATGGTGGCTAGAAAGCAGGGACTTGTTTAAGCTGTCCCCCAAATCCCTGCAAACACCTGTAAAAATGTCTCTGAACAAATTTTAGAGCTGTGGAACCCACAAAATAGCAGAGGCAAACATGTCTCTAGTCCAGGAGAGCCTGGATTGTCGCTGGGAAGGGTCTATCACACAGTGCTGGGAGCGGAGCGCAGCCCAGCATGGGCCATGCCTGGACAAACCAGACTGGGAGTCAACTAGCCAGAACAGGCCCTAGGGCCATGAATCATTGAGCTGTGGTAGTTACCAGACTTTTCAACCCACAAACACAGAAGAGCAGGTTAGTGGGAAACTGGGGGATCGACTTGAGACCAGTTTGGCCACCATCCCTGGGGGTGGTGGAAGTGGTGTAGTGGTGGTGGTGTCAGCAGCAGGAAGCTCATGAGGCTGCTTCCAGGGCTCCATGGTTAGCTGCTTCCTGAGTCCCTGGCTCACACCTTGGGAGCAATCTAGCAGCAGATAAGAACAGTAGTGCAAAGAGCACTTTATGGGAACAAAGGAAGTTTCTCTGGCTGAGTCCTGCTTGGATTTGGGCGGGGGGGGGAGGTTCTTGGGGGAGGAGGAGTGCTGCTGTGACAGAGCCTGGGGTGATGGTGGAGTAGAAGTAGCTCTGAAAACAATAGTGCTTGGACCCTAAAGCTTAGGACAAAGTATTCTTTACTCTACAAGCAGTCCTACTCTGACACACTGACAACAAGCTCAGGGGTCAAGTAGATGACTGGGAACATGAACAGACAGTGGAAACAAACTCAGACTCAAACTGAGACTCAAACTCAAACTCCAGATTCCTTTTTTGGAGAACAAGAGGATCAAAACTTACAGCCAGAGGAAGTCAACAAAGTCAAAGAGTGTACATCAAAAGCCTCCAAGAAAAAAATGAATTGGTCTCAGGCCATGGAAGAGGATTTGCAAAAAGGATTGGGAAAGGCAGGGGAAGGGGATAAAAATGAGGGGGATGATAGAAGGGAGGGCAGATAGGGGGAGGAGATAATCAAGAGCAACCACTTTCAAAAAGGGACAGGGTCAAGGGAGAAAATTGAATAAAAAGGGTCAGGATAGGATGGAAGGAAATATAGTTAGCCTTTTGCCACATGAATATTGTGGAAGTGGTTTACATAATGACACATGTGTGACCTATGTTGAATTGCTTGCCTTACTAGAGAGGGTGGCTGGGAAGGGAAGAGGGTAGAGAATTTGGAAGACAAAGTTTTAAAAGCACATGCTCAAAAAAAGTTCTTTTTGCATGCATCTGGGAAACATGATATATAGGGAATGAGACATAGAAATCTATCTTGCTCTACAAGAAAGTAAGGGGAAAAGGGATGGGGTAGGAGTGAGGTGACAGAAGGGAGGGCAGACTGGACAACAGAGCAATCAGAATATATGCCATCTTGGAATGGGGAGGAGGGTAGAAATGGGGAAAAAAATTTGTAACTCAAAATCTTGTGGAAATCAATGTTGAAAACTGAAATATCAAATAAAATGGTAAAATGAAATAATAATAATAATAAAATAAAAAAGAAATAAAAGAAAAAATGTATGGTGTATCTTAAAAAATGATGGAATTTAATTAAATAACCCATTAGATTACTTTAAGATCTAAATTTATAATCTTATATGAGCAATTTTCAATTTTTTCAAGTATGACTAGACAGCTAAGTGGTACAGAGACAGCTAGGTAATGAAGTCAATGGTACACTGCACCTTGGTCAGGTAAATATAAGTTCAAATCCTGAAGCTTTTTTCTTTGTGGCTGTGGACAAGAAACTTCTTTTGATAAGCATGAAATAAGAAAAAATATCCCTAGCATATTTATGGGAAGATAAAAGTTACTTCTCTTTTACTAAAATTAGAAATTTGATTCATAAAAGTATTCATTTATGAATGTCCAGAGAGCATCAAGACAACATGTCGTAGGTCTTACTCATTTTCTCTTAACATCATTAGTTTCCCAGTAGAGGAAGTGAGTCTTCTGTTACATTTGCCTCAATGTAGTCATGTGACTACCCCTTCATTTTCATGCATTTGATAGGAGGCTTTATTGTATATTTCCTTCATCATTCATTACTTGTATCATGCTTTTTCTCCCTCTCACATCCAATGTTTCTCTCCTTTGACCTTCAAGTGACTAGGAAAGATGAGTATAGAATGAATTATTTGCCCATAGCAAAAAGACATTTTGAAGGACTTTGAAGCCGATAGACAGTGTAATGTATAGTATAATTGTGTTTTTTAAAGTATATGGAGGAGATAGAGATGTTTATTAAATAATTTAGGAAAAACAAAAATGGAAAGAGCCATGGTATTCCAGAATTGTAAGGGACATAAATAACCCTGCGGTTTAAGGTCTGTGAAGCATTGGACATAGGATATCTCAGCTTGTACTCTCAACAACACTGAGAGATAGATTCTATTATTATCTCCAGTTTATAGGTGATGGACCTGAGGTTGAGAGAGGTTAAGTGACTTTCTAAAAATCATGCTATACATTGTTATTTAAGGTAGAATTTGGATTCACCCTTCCTGACTTCCAGTTTAGCAGTCTATCCACTGCACCACCTTCCTATGTACACTAAAAGTCTCGCCTTTATACCTTACCCAACAAGAGGATTATTAAATATCTGCCTGTAACTCTCAAGTAAGGAAGATGTTTAAATAACTGAGATGATTAAGGACAATGCTGAAATATTTCAAGAAAGACAATATCAGGCTTTAGATAAAGGGAGAGGCAACAAATTCAGAAGGAATATATTTTAGGAGATATAAAAGAAGAAGAAACAGCAATTTTAAACAACTTACTGCATGTTAAAAGAGAGAGAAGAATCCAAAAGAACTTAAAAATTCTTCTACTTTGAAGATGGGGAAGATAAAAGGAACATGAAAAATTCACTTGCAGTGGAAGAATAAAAATGGTACTTAGAGTATAAATAACTGAAATATTTATAAAAATTCATATATTACAAAACTAGCACTTCCATTGTAAACCCTGTCCATAGGAAATTTATCACAGAAAAATGAAAATCTGAGCAAGTGCACTTTTTCAAACCAATGTCCTGAAATATTGGTTTTGCTACCTTTGAATGATGTGTGTATAAAACCAATAAAACTCGTTTACCAGTTTAATACTCGTTTTATGCTAGTATACCTACCTACAACTTTGATTTATAAAAAGGAAACAATAAGCCCTTGTCTCTTGGATATTTTTACAAGAAAAGAGTGAAAACAACTATGCTAAAGTGACATGAATGATAGAAAATAAAATACAGATATGTCAGGAAAAGGCTATGATTCTCTTTTGCTTATTTTGTTTATGTCAACTTTACCAAGTCTGTCCACTGTCCACTAGTTGCGAAATGTGTCATTCAATTTAGCCAGAAAAATGTATATAATATATTTCCACCAATACCTCCCATTTTCTTCTCTCCACTTCCCAAAACCTTTCTTTAACTTAATGTTTCCCTTTATTGTGGCTGTGTTAATGTTGGGCAAACACAGCTCAATAACAACGATATATTCTTATTCAAAGACAGTGTGAAGCAACAGAAAAGACAATGGATTTTGAGTTAGGAATTTGGTTTTATTGTCTAGCTCTGATCACCTCTTTCTTTTTCAATGGACCTGAGTTTCCTCATTTGTAAAATAAGGATTGATAGTATGTGTATAGCATTTTACTATAAGGTTTTCCTTAACTAAAGTCCATAAATTTTAGATTGATATCTAATTTTATTCTCTTGCATACATTTAAAAATCCATGACTTTAGATAATTTTATCATCAGCATTTCAGGCACTTTAAAATACTATTTGTTGGCATGTATGTGATTGAGTCAGATATGTATTGGAGTATGGGGGCAGTTAGGTGAGTCAGTAGATAGAGTGTCAGGTTTGAAGTCAGGAAGGCTTTTCTTTGTAAACTCAAATCAAGTCTCCAACAGTTACTAGCTATGTGACCCTGAGCAAGTCACTTAACCTTGCTTTCCTTAGTTTCCTCTTCTATAAAATGATCTGGAGAAAGAAATAGCAAGCCATTCAGGGATCCCTACCAGGAAAACCCCAAATGGGTTCACAAAGAATTAGACACAACTGAGCAACAGACATGGTCCATACTTTGATCTGATCATTATTTATGACAGTATCATTTATTCTCATCTAGATATGCATCTTTTAGTTGTATTTCATTTAATAATTATAATTTGTACTGTTTTACAGTTTGAATGGAAAAAGAGATCCAGACTAGGACAAAGGACTCCTAGACCTTGAATTGGCATGCTATGTGACTATTGGCCTATTGACTGTGAGAAATAGTGTTATGATGTGTAAAGGGTAGGTTTAACATTGCTTCATTTATTTACAAGTTTTTTTTAATGTTTTAGAAGATTTTTTCAATAAATGAGATCATGAAAATAATTATATTCTTAAATTTTCATTCAGTAATCAATATCTATTGAATATAGTTTTTTGATTTTGTTTTTTATTTTCTCCTCAAAATTGACTTGCAGGCAAAATTTACTTCTTTATCTTTATGGTAGATTTGTCAAGTTCTGAAAGTGGAATATGAAAGATTTATTAGGAAAATAAAAGCATATTATGTAGATCTTTTGGCATTTTCATTAAATTGTGCTTGAAGTACTGGCTTGCAACAATATTTGGTTCATAGAAAATTAACATAAATTTCATTTAATTGTATATGCCTTTAAGCATAAAACATGAATTGCTTCATGATTTTTTAATTAATCTATTGTTAGTTTTCAACATTCACTTCCACAAGATTTTGAGTTCAGAATTTTCTCCCAGTCTCTCCTCTCCCCCACCCCAAGACCACATGCATTCTAATGACTCCTTCATCAAATCTGTCCCATCTTCTATCACCCCCCACACACTTCTATTATCCTCTTCCTTTCCATTTTCCTGTAGGGTAAGATAGATTTCTATATTCCATTGCCAATATATCTTATTTCTCGGTTGCATGTAAAAACAATTTTTAACATTTGCTTTTTTAAAAAATTTTGAATTCGGAAAAGGCCAGAACTCAATGGAAAATTTGATCTCCAAATACAAACCTCAAGAGAGACATAAAAAGGTAACCAGGGGGAAAAACCCCACAAACTTCATTAACCAATAAGCTTAGGTTGCTTACATCTTTATGTGGGATTATATCATCTTATGTATGTTTTTTATGTATATATATATATATATATATATATATATATATATATATATATATATATATATATATATATATATATACATATAAGTCATTCTTGTGAATGGTACAACTATTGTGACAAATGAAAGGGATATACATAGGTTGTGAATGCCTGTATAAATTAACTGATGTACAGATATAAAATATAAATAAGAGATATAAAGGGAGGGCTATGAGGGAAGTGGTAAGGAGGTTGTAGAAAAGGGTAAATTACACCAAAGGAAGTGGAAAAAAAACATATTATAGTAGAGGGAAAGAAGGGAGGGAGAAGAGCAGTATTTGAGCTCTACTGTCATCTGATCTAGCTCAAGAAGGGAATAACATACTCTGATAAGTTTAGAAATCTAACTTGTCCTATGGGAAGTGGGAGGGAAAGGGGGGAAAAAGGGAGGGGGGAGGGCAGAAGGAAGAGGAGAAGTAGCAAGTGGGTAACGGTAAGATAAGGGAGGGGAATAAAGAGGGAGGGTTAACTGAGGAAAGCGGCGGTCAAAAGCAAAACTTTGTTGGGGAGGAGAAGGGGAAAGGGAGAAATAAAAGCATAAACAGGGGAAATTAGGATGGAGAAAAAGACACAGATAGAAATCATAACCCTGAATGTGCAGGGGATGAACATTCTCACTAAACAGAAGCAGATAGCAGAATGGATTAAAAACCATAATCCTACAATATGCTGTTTACAAGAAACGCATCTGAAACAGGGGGATACACATAGGGTTAAGGTAAAAGGCTGGAGTAAAATATATTGTGCCTCAGCTAAAGTAAAAAAAGCAGGTGTAGCAATCCTAATCTCAGACAAAGCAAAAGTAAAGATAGATCTAATTAAAAGAGATAAGGAAGGACATTATATCCTGCTAAAAGGCACCATAAACAATGAAGCAATATCATTGCTTAACATATATGCACCAAGTGGTAAGGCATACAAATTCTTAGAGGAGAGGTTAAGGGAGTTACAGGAAGAAATAGACAGCGAAACTATAATATTGGGAGACCTCAACCTCCTCCTTTCTGAACTTGATAAATCTAACCTCAAAATAAATAAGAAAAAAGTTAAGGAGGTAAACAGAATTTTAGAAAAGGCACATATGATAGACCTCTGGAGAAAACTGAACAGGGATAAAAAGGAATATACTTTCTTCTCAAAAGTACATGGCACATACTCAA
Organism: Trichosurus vulpecula; assembly: GCF_011100635.1. Classification (NCBI taxonomy): domain Eukaryota; kingdom Metazoa; phylum Chordata; class Mammalia; order Diprotodontia; family Phalangeridae; genus Trichosurus; species Trichosurus vulpecula. Next base: position 211,258,290 of record NC_050579.1, read on the forward strand.
AAATTGACCATGTACTAGGGCATAAAAACCTCACAATCCAGTGCAGAAAAACAGAAGTAGTCAATGCATCCTTTTCAGATCATGATGCAATAAGAATCATTTTTAATAAAGTACCATGGAAAAATAAGCTAAAAACTAATTGGAAACTAAATAATTTAATTCTAAAGAGTGAGTGGGCCAAAGATCAAATCAGAGAAACAATTAATAATTTCATTCAAGAGAATGACAATAATGAAACAACATACCAAAACTTATGGGATGCAGCAAAAGCAGTTCTTAGGGGAAGTTTTATATCTCTAAATGCCTACATGAATAAAATAGGGAAAGAGGAGATCAATAATCTGGGCATACAGCTCAAAAAGCTAGAAAAAGAGCAAATTGAAAACCCCCAATTAAATACCAAATTAGAAATACTGAAAATCAAAGGAGAGATTAAAAAATTGAAACCAAGAAAACTATTGAATTAATAAATAAAACAAAGAGCTGGTTTTATGAAAAAACCAATAAAATTGACAAACCTTTGGCCAATTTGATTAAAAAAAAGAAAGAAGAAAATCAAATTACCAGTATAAAAAATGAAAAGGGTGAGGTCACCTCTAATGAAGAGGAAATCGAAACAATAATTAGGAATTATTTTGCCCAACTGTATGCCCATAAATTTGACAACCTTAGAGATATGGATGAATATCTACAAAAACATAAACTGCCCAGACTAACAGAGAAGGAAGTGAAATTTCTTAATGACCCCATCTCAGAAAAAGAAATGGAGCAGGCCATCAACGAACTCCCTAGGAAAAAATCTCCAGGGCCAGATGGTTTTACATGTGAATTCTATCAAACATTTAAAGAACAACTAATTCCAATACTTTGTAGACTATTTGGGAAAATAGGTGAAGAAGGAGTCCTACCAAATTCTTTTTATGACACAAATACGGTACTAATACCCAAACCAGGTAGAGTTAAAACAGAGAAAGAAAATTATAGACCAATTTCTCTAATGAATATTGATGCAAAAATTTTAAATAAAATATTAGCAAAAAGATTGCAGCAACTCATTACGAGAATAATACACCATGACCAGGTAGGATTTATTCCAGGAATGCAAGGCTGGTTCAATATTAGGAAAACTATTAGCATAATTGACCATATCAACAACAAAACTTGCAAAAACCATATGATCATCTCAATAGACGCAGAAAAAACCTTTGACAAAGTACAACACCCATTCCTATTAAAAACACTAGAAAGCATAGAAATAAGGGGAACCTTCCTCAAAAGTATAAATAGCATCTACCTAAAACCATCAACAAGCATTATTTGTAATGGGGATAAACTAGGTGCATTCCCAATAAGAACAGGGGTGAAAAAAGGATGTCCATTATCACCCCTATTATTCAATTTGGTTCTAGAAACATTAGCTGTAGCAATAAGAGAAGAAAAAGAAATTGAAGGAATTAGAATAGGAAAAGAAGAAACTAAATTATCACTTTTTGCAGATGATATGATGATTTATCTAGAGAATCCTAGAGAATCAAGTAAAAAACTACTTGAAATAATAAACAACTTTAGCAAAGTTGCAGGATATAAAGTAAACCCACATAAATCCTCAGCATTCCTATACATTACTGAAAAAGCCCAATAGAGAGAGATAGAAAGAGAAATTCCATTCAAAGTTACTGAAGGCACTATAAAATATTTGGGAGTCTATTTGCCAAGACAAACCCAGGGCCTATATGAACATAACTATGAAACACTTTTTCACGCGAATAAAATCAGATCTAAATAAATGGAGAAATATCAGTTGCTCATGGTTAGGCCGAGTTAATATAATAAAAATGACAATTCTACCTAAATTAATCTATCTATTCAGTGCCATACCAATCGAACTACCAAAAAATTTTTTTACTGAGCTGGACAAAATAATAACAAAATTCATTTGGAAAAACAAGAGGTCTAGAGTATCCAGGATATTAATGAAAAGACATGCTAGAGATGGTGGTTTAGCCACACCAGATATTAAACTGTACTACACAGCAGCAGTCATCAAAACTGCCTGGTACTGGTTAAGAAACAGGGGTGTGGATCAGTGGAATAGGATAGGTACACAAGTAGGTGAAATCAACAAGTTTAGCAATCTACTCTTTGATAAACCCAAAGAAGCCAGTTTCTGGGCTAATAATTCACTATTTCACAAAAACTGTTGGGAAAATTGGAAAATGGTAGGGCAAAAACTGGGCATAGACCAATATCTTACACCATATACCAAAATAAAGTCAAAATGGGTTCATGATTTAGGAGTAAAAGTTGATACTCTAAGTAATTTGGGAAAGGAAGGAATTGTTTACTTATCAGATTTGTGGAAAAGTAAAGAATTCATGACCCAACAAGAGATAGAGAGCATTACAAAATGCAAAATGGATAATTTTGATTATGTCAAATTGAAATGTTTTTGTACAAAAAATTTTGAATTCCACATTCTGTCCCATCCTCCCTCCCCACCCATCCTCATTCAGAAAGCCAGCAATTCAATGTAGGTTATACATATGTAGTCATGCAAAACACTTCCATAATAGTCATTTTGTGAAACACTAACTATATTTCCCTCCATTCTATCCTACCCTTAATTTATTCTATTATCACCTTTGACCCTGGTCCTCCCCAAAAGGGTTCAGTTCTGATTATCCTGTCTTCCCATCCCTTCCCTCTCTTATCACCTTCCTGGCTAATTTCTTGTAGGGTAAGATAGCTTTCCATACCCAACTGAGTGTGTATGCTGTTCCCTCCTTAAGCTAATATGATGAGAGTAAGGTTTATTAATTCCCTTTCACCTCCCACCTCTTCCCTGTCACTATACAAGCTTTTTCTTGACTTTTACCACTCCACCTCTCCATTTTTCTTTCTCCCAGTATATTTCTCTCTCACTCCTTAATATTATTTTTTAGATATCATAACTTGATATTCAACTCACCCTGTGCCCTCTGTCTCTGTCTCTGTCTCTCTGTCTCTCTGTCTCTCTGTCTATGCACACACACACACACACACACACACACACACATATATATATATATATATATATATATATATATATATATATATATATATATATATATATATATATATGTATATATTCTCTCCAACTAACCTAATACTGAGAAAGTTCTCATGAGTTGCAAATATCATCTTTCCATGTAGTAATGTAAACAGTTCAACTTTAACAAGTGCCTTCTGATTTCTCTTTCCTGTTTACGTTTTAATGCTTCCCTTGAATTTTGTATCTGAAAGTCAAATTTTTTATTCAGCACTGGTCTTTTCATCAAGGACACTTGAAAGTCCTCTTTTTCACTGAATGTTAATTTTTTCCCCTGAAGGATTACATTCAGTTTTGCTAAAAATGATTCTTGGTTTTAATCCTAGTTCCTTTGACATCTGGAATATCATATTTCAAGCCCTCTGTTTCCTTAATGTAGAACCTTGTGATATCCTGATTGTCTTTCACCATACTTGAATTGGTTTTTTTTTTTTTTGGCTGTTTGCAGTATTTTCTCCTTGACCTAGGAACCCTAGAATTCGACTACGATATTCCAAGGAGTTTTCCTTTTGAGATCTCTTTCAGGAGGTGGTAGGTGGTTTTTTGTAAATTTCTATGTTACCTTCTGCTTCTAGAATTTCAGGGCAGTTTTCCTTCATAATTTCTTGAAAGCTGATGTTTAGGCCCTTTTTTGATCATGGATTTCAGGTTGTCTAATGATTTTTAAATTATTTCTCCTGGATTTATTTTCCAGGTCAGTTGTTTTTCCGATGAGAAATTTCACATTTTTTCTATTTTTTTTTCATTTTGGGGGGTTTTGTTTTATAATCTCTATTTCTCATAAAGTCATTAGCTGTCATTTGCTCCATTCTAATTTTTAAGGTATTGCTTTTGGCTATTTCTGCTTTTTAAGGCATTCTTCTCCTCACTGGCTTTTTGGAGTTCTCTTGCCATTTGATCTAGTCTATTTTTTAAGGTGTTATTTTCTTCCGTGTTTGGGGACTGCTTTTTAGCAAGCTGTTGACCTGTTTTCATGATTTTCTTGCATCACTCTCATTTCTGTTCCTAATTTTCCCTCTACTTCACTTACTTGATTTTCAAAATCATTTCTGAGCTCTTCTGTGGCCTGTGACCAATTCATATCTTTCTTGGAGTCTTTGGATGTGGAAGCTTTGATTTTGCTGTCTTCTGGTTTTCTGTTTTGATCTTCCTTATCACTAAAGTAAGAATCAGTAGTCTGATTTTTTTTCCAACTTTTTCCTATTTTCCCAGCTGATTACTTGATTTTTAGCTCTTTGTAAAGGTTGAACTGTTTCCAGTGTGGATGGTGTACTACCTCAACCTTCATGGGTTTTGTGCAACTGTTTTCAGAAATACTTCTAGGGACCCATAAAATTTTAGTTCTTCCAAGGTGGTATGATCAAAGGAGAGGTGTTTACTCCTCTCCTGGTCTGTGCTCTGGTGTGTGTGACCACAAGCACTCTTTTCTAACTTGGAACTGTGAAAAGGATTCCCCCTCGACCACCATCACAAGCTCCACCACGCCAGTACTCCTCCTCACCCAGGCCTCCTCAACCTACTGCCATCTAGAACTACAACCCAAATCCAAGCATGGACAAAGCAAGAGAATCCTGCCTTAGTGCTAGCCGAGAGATCCCTGTAATCCCTTGTCATCAGCTGCTGGATCCCCCTGCCATCTGTGGGCCAGGAACTCTGGGAAGCAGCCACTGGTGTGGCTGTCCTTTGGGTAGGGCTGGATTATGCTCCTCTGTCACCCAGGTTCCGATAGAGCTTTCCTACTGACCTTTTAAGTTGCCTTTTTTCATGAATTTTGATATCAATTTTCTATACCAATATTCAAAATGATTCCAGTTTTTATATATTTACTTTCAAAATGAGCATCACTTTTTTTTGTTTGAATTGAGCTAAAGGTATATTTTAACTTTATTCTAACATTTAAAGTAAGTTAGCATTCACTATTATATCCCACTTTAGAGAGTTAATGCAAGTATTTCATATCAGTCTCTGGCTAAAATGTCCTTCAAAAAAACAAAAATTAAAAATAAACATTCTGAGCTTTTCTTTTTTCAACCAACATATTGTTTTGACTATAGCTCTTCTCATGAAAGTATATATTAAATTTCCCATTGTTTTTAATTTTTAAGGAAAAAACAATTAATATAAGAAAATTAATAATTTGCACCAGTCGTGAAATTTTTCCTTCATTGATGGTTCAATTGATATCTTCCATATTGCTCAAGAAGACATTAAAAGTAGTGGAGAACCATGGACTTTAATGTTAGAATAATTGTTTGAATCCCAGCTTCAACATTAACTTCTTTGTGACCTTGATAATTTTTTTCCTCTGTGTCTCTCTATGTCTCTCTTTCTCTGTGTATCTTGATTTTCTCATCACTGAAATGAAGCAGTATATTTCATCCTTAATCACCCCATGCAGATTTATGAAGATCAAATGAGATCACATATGAAAAGTGCTAACTTCTGAGCCTTTCTGATGATTAATCTGTTCTGGATAAAATTATTAACTCTGTAGATTGGAATGCATATCTACATAGGCAAAATCAACAGGATAAAGAATGTCTATTTGTGGTGTCTATGATACATAATTGGGTGGACATTGTGTGTATAGATATGTATGCATCCATGCACATAAAATGACATTCAATTCAAATGGACCATGAATCTACTCCAGACTTGAATAGAAAAGAGGAGAAATGGCAGATTGACTTTGCTATAGTTAATTTCTCTTAATGACCCCAAGTCTCTGTTTTAAAAAAAAAATTATTTTTATATCAATATTCCTGTAATGCTGTTTGTCTGAGAGCAGCAATAATTGAAATTGACTGATATTCAAAGGGCAATGAAGAGATAGGTGGTGGGCATGAGTAGGATACCTCAGTGTCCTTATCAGTAAAGCGAGATAATTATAGCACCTATCTGGTAGGGTTTTTTGAAGATAATCTGAAGTGACATACTATTAAAAGGATTTCCCAAAACATAGTAACTTATGTTATTGTTGTCATCATATTAAATAATATATACTTAGAATTTACTGAAAAGATTTTTTTTCACTTCTAATCTAACTGCATTGATTTTGTTTTGGCAGGAACTTTTTGATTATAAATAATCAAAACTATTCATTTAAAATATCCGTGATAAGCTTGATCCATTGTTTGGTATAGAACTGTTACCTTCTCCATAGTTAAAAAGGTCATTTTTTTTTCCTTTTTCATCTAATTTGTTTATGATATGACCTTTGATATTTAGCTTATGGGTTGATTTGGAATCTGCAGTGGTGTACTATAAAAAATGTAATAACCTGATTTCTTCCAAATGGTTTTCCTATTTTAAAATTTTTTGTCTGTCAGATAATTCCTTACCTAAGTAAATGGGTTTATCATATACTATACCACTATGATCTATTGCTTGATATTTTTTACTTAATCTGTTTGACTTTTTTCCCATTTTTATAAAATTTAATACCAAATCAGTTTAGTATTAATTAAAATTAAATCAGAGATGATTATTGTTTGATACTATAGTTTGTGCCTTGTTACTTCTAGATTCTTTTGCTTCCAGCCTTTTCTTTGGAAGAGTTGTATTATCATCCCAAAAAATTCTTACTTTTATTCTGTCCAAATTAATTTGGACATTAATTCATTTAATTCCCTAAAGAAACATTTTAATCAGTGGGTTGGTTTGGATGGAAAATGTTTATTGCTTCAGGCAATACTGATATGTTTTTATTATAATAGTCTGGCCAATCCAAAGAAGTTAATAACAATCATTTTATTCAAGTTGTGTTTTATTTAAGTAAAAAATATAGCTCTATATATGACATTTTTTGCATGTCTGGGTAGATGGACTCCTAAGGTTTTTAAATATTTTATAATTCTTTAGAATAATACTTTTATCCCTTTATCTTGTGCTTTATTGGCAAATTACAGACAGACTATATTTTATGAATGTATTTGTCTTTTTTATCACCCATTACATTTCTAAAGTTATTATTTATTTTAAGTAATTTTAGTTGAATGTTCAGGATTCTTATGTACGCCATTTTTATCATCTGCAAAAGACATTCTTTACCTAGACATGTGCCCTTAAGTTCTATTTTCTTATAAAATGGCTCTACATAGTATTATCAAGATGCTGCAAAATATTAGTGATGACAAAGGATATGATAATTTTATCCTTAATTTTATTAGATAAATTTCAAGTATTTTCCCACTAAAGATATTGCTTACTCATAGCCATGGAAAGAAGGTATTTACTATATGAATGAAACAGGTATTGATATATAGCTTTTAATATTAATGCTTTATATGGTGTCAAAAGAATATATTTTTCACCTGTTGATATAATAATGTGAGTTTTAATTTTTCTTTTTCTTTAATATTCACATTTTAAAAGATCTATGTTTTTAATTTTCCTAAAATTGAAACAAAACTTCTTTCCTGATATAATCACAGGTCATAGTCTATAATCTTGTAAAATAGATTATAGGTTCTTTGGTGATATTTCATTCCATATGTTTACCACAATTTCCATTATTGTTTCTTTTCATTTTAATTATCTATTTCATCTCTCCTAGATTTACATATTTTTTCTCGTAACAAGTTTAGGAGGCTTCTTTTTCCATTTTTGCAAATAAATCATGTAACTTTGAAGTTAATTTTGCCTTAAAGAAATTTGGTCAATTTCTTCTGTTTCTACAATTTGTTTTTTTAACCTATGTACTATTTTGTGTTATGTCAAGTAAAAACATAAATTTTTTGCATTTCTTCAAGTGTAAGCTGCTGATCATACATTTTTATTGTTGTGATGAGGGCAAACAGATTCTTTGGTATCCTTTTCTGCATCTTAAGAGCATTTATTCCCTAGTAAATGGTGCATTTTTCTTGTTTTTGTTTATTTTTTTAAGGAACATGGAAGCTAAGACATATAGATAGATAGATATATAGATAGAAAAGTGGATAGAGGTAGATAGTCACTTACTGTCATTCAATGATTATATGTTTAAAACTAGCCTACAGTTTTTGAATTTTGATTATGACATTACAGCACTGTTTTATCTTAAATTCTCAAGATTCCTGTAGGATTTTTATTTCTACTTTTGTGCTTTTTATGCCTGGACAGTGTTCTTTTTAAGATATATTGAAATATGTTATCAAGTCTTTTTGTTTGGACACAGTTTTCAGGAAGTCAGATTATTCTTAAATTAATTCTATTTTACCTCTTTATTACCATCACTGGTTTAAGATAAGTGCTATCTTGCATATAATATTTTTTTATTCTTTTATTCCTACGATTCTAGTTATCTCATAAGATAATTGAATTATTTTTATCTGTTCTTTTTTTAAGGGACTAAACTATTTAGGTCACATTTTCTACCTTTCATTCCATGTTTTTTTTTTCTTCCCATTTTTTCTGAAGATATATAATTTCATTTTAAAATACCTTGTTCCACTTCTTCCTATCATTTTTTTCCCAAATCCTTTTGGCAATTACATTCTCTTGTAAGCTTCTAGTTTTATTTATTGTAGAATTAATTACTTCTTCTGGTTTAATTTTTGGCTTGCTCTCAACCCATAGAAATTCTTCATTGTATTATTTTTTATAATTTTATTTCCTTATGTGTCCATATCCAATTCTTGGATTGGTGATTATAGCCATGTCTAGGAGTCCCTGTCTATAATTATGATTGTGTGGACAGGCCCTGATTCATTGTATTCCATTTGTAACCTTGGTGGTGGTTTTGGATAGGATTTCTGGGACCAGGCACTGACTTTTGCCATGATAATTTGCTTCTACCTCTGTTTTCTGGTAACTCAGTTGGCCTTAGCTGGCCTTATCCCATCTCTGCCTCCTTCTGGTTGAGAAATTTCAAACTGGAAACTAGGTCCATTACCGCTGAGCCCCTGACAAACCCTAAATAGACATTAGTGTTCAAAGTGGTCTCAAATCTCTTGGATAAGCTGCTGTCAAGTACAGACTTATTGACTTTATCTTCCATTACAAAGAAAGAAACAAATGGGTAGATGAACATGGAGAAAGAAATAGGGAGAGAGAGAGAGAGATAGAGAGAGAGAGACAGAGACAGAGAGACAGAGAGAGACAGAGAGAGACAGAGACAGAGACAGAGACACAGAGAGAACAATATTAAATTATCCAATTGGAGCATCTAGCTTTGTCTCCTGCTGATGTTTTGAGAAGTCAACATAGAGACAACTCAGGCTTTATGCCGTATGTATTGGAATTGACAATGAGTTTTCTTTTTACCTCCCTCCCCACCATACCACCTAAGGTCCTGCTCCAAGTATCTAGTGTCTTCTGACCATCTTCTTCTTCAGTCTTGGTTTACATGGAGGAGCTTACAAGTGAAGTTTTATTTTTCTGGTCTTTTTGGTTACTATTTCATCTGTATGCCTTTCTATTCTTTATTGTAGTATTTTGGGGTATAGTAGATTTCCATCAAGAACTTTAAAGTTACCATCATAGCCACCATCCCAGAAGATGACGTTTCTGAGAAATTATGCAATTGTGTTAGGTAAATATATTCTAAGTCTATTCATATAAATAATTAAATGATATACATCTGAGATTGCTGTTAGAGAGCTAATATTTGGTCTTCCCTGCCCATTCACAGTAAAAGCTATATCATTAATTTTCATAGATCTATTTCTAGAAAACAGTTTTCCTAGGCACAAAATCATGACCAAGAGATTAGTAAACCCATATCAAAAATAAAGGTCATTCATGGAAAAAAATAAAGCAAATTCAGATAAGTTTTCAACAGAAGAGGAATAATTACACAATTTAATGAGAATAAGTAAATTAACTATAGACAAATGTTCAGTTTTATGAAATTTTTATACAAATGTTCTATGATGGATAAGAGGTATTCTCTTTATAATTCCCTTAGTAGAGAATAGAAGGAGTATAGTAACTGGTGAAACAAATGTTTGGTTTACAGTCTTGTGATTTTTATTTGATGAAGGGAACCACATGGTGAAATGGAAGAACTCTTTCTGTAAGTAAAGTATCTGGGTTCAAATCCAGTCTCTGTTGATAACTCCCTGAGTCAGTTACCTAAATAGTAAAGGAAGAGAGTTGGACTAGATTGAACCTGATGCTGCTTCGCATTCATTGGTCCTATGATCTCAGATCTGATATTTAATGTGTGACCAAGTATTATTGAAAGAGTTTTCCCTCCCTCCCCTGTATTTTTTCCTGCTTACTTATGTCATAAATCATATGTATGTGTGTGTGTTTCTGTGTGTGTTTGTGTGTGTGTGTGTGTGTGTGTGTGTATTGTGTGTATTCCAAGTTACAGAAGTAAGGGGAAAAATCCTTTTAGAGAAAAAGAGCAGTTTCCCTCTGCTTCCCTACTTCCCTCCTAAATATCTGTTGTTTTACAGTTGTCATCTAGACCTCTTTCTCCCCCTCACATTCCAGCCCAAGTTCATATGATGAGTCACCCCTGTACATGCACACACACACACACACACACACACACACACACACCCCATTACACTACACTTCTTCACTTTCTCAAAGACATGAATTTCTTGAAGGTCATGAAGCATAAACTTTGGAATGGAGGCAACAGCTAAATACTTTATCTCTGTGAAATAAAATTCCAGAAAGCCTATAGAAAGATCAAGGATTGGGGTAAAATATAAAAAAGAAGACAATAGCTCATATATGTTTCTTCCTATACTTAAATGAGGATGAGAAGTTCCCATACTTATGCAATGGCTTTCTTTATGAGCCTGAATCACAGATATTGGGGCTTACAGTGGTGGTATGAGCAGCAAGTGGCATCAAATTCAAAGATCCATCAAAGTCTAGTTGTATATGTCTACACCTCTTATACAAATGAAAGTGCCTAGGTGGGAAAAGAATCCATAGTTTTATGTGACTAAGAGCTCAAGGTTACACACCAAAATGTCTTACTAATAAATTTGCTTTCAGAAATGTAAGATTTGTCTGTGAGTTTTTTTTTTTTTTGAGTCATTCTGCTGTGGCCATAGAGTTACTGCTTATACACCTATTGTAGAAAAAAATGCTGCTAAATGGTAAGAAATATCAATAAGCCCCCAAAGCCTTAATTTACATGGGAAATCCCTTCATATTTTCTAGCTTCTGTTTTCTCACGTGACAAATTGGAATCATGATACTTGACCTACTTGCCTTATATGGTTGGTGTGAGAAGTGCTTTGTAACTTTTAAAGGCTATAGAAAAAAGAATTACTAATGTCATTAAAAAGGAGGTTAATCACACCACAAAGCATAAGAATAAATGGACATTTTCTTCCCTGAAAGTATTAAACTACTGAAAACAATGAGGTAACATTATTTGCTATGGAAAAAAAAGCATTAAAGTTCTCTTTAGCTTCTCATTTGTGGAATTTCTCCTTTTTCATTTTCAGTATCAGTTATCTTGTGCTTTTTTAAATTAACTAATGATTTGTTTAATGTATTAGTCTTTTTCAGGAAACCAACTTTTTGGCTTTATTAATGTGTCTTTTCAATTCTGATTATTATATTCAAAATGTTGACTCTTTTGTTTTTTGACACTTTTTTATTTCTAGTTTCTCCATTTTTCCCCACTTTCATTCCCCATTCATTTATCTCTCACTTCTCTCAATTGTTGATCAACATATATAGAATTATAACTTTCCCCCTCATTTACAGATGAGGAAATTGAGTTTGAGAGACTTGTAGTCACACAGCTAGTAAATGTTAGAAGGATAATTCAAACAATTCTTTGTGACTTAACATCAGCACTTTCTATTCACTGTGCAACCTGGAATTATAGGTTGAGATCTCAAATTAATTTTAGAGCTTGTCTCATCCAAACTGATGCTTCATAGATAAAAAATCTAGAAATCATATTTTTTTAAAGATTGCACAGCCACAGAGAAGGTATTTTAACCTATTTACATATCAGCAAAATTCCATGGCTTTGCTTTCTCCTCTCAGAAAACTGATCTTCCCATCACTAAGTCTCTCCTCTCTAAGTCCTGGATCTCCCTCCTTAAAGTATAAAATTACTTATGGATTATCCTTTAGACAGCCATAGAATATCCCTGTATATGTGTGATTTTTTTGCTTTCCTACATTAAAATTTTCTTCTCATGTATGATACATTGCTTGTGCAATAATTTCAGCCACTATGTGTTTTGTTCTTGATTATGAATCAATTTATATTGAGTAGATGCTTGGTACTACATAGAACAAGGATTTGTCCACTATGTTTTTGAGAGCATTATAAAATTTCAGGAATATTTAGAAAATCCAAAAAATAAAACTTCATGTAATACTTCCATTTTTCAGAGGCAAAAAGGATAAATAATCAAACTGAGACAGACCTGTTGTTTGGGACAGAAGCCAATATCATTGACTTAATCATCCAGCATATGCATATGCTACCAGAGGTCTCTCTTGTATCAATTATTAAGGGAAATGACAATTTAAAAAGACCACCATTCAATTGGGTGGTAATAACACAATTGTAATACTTGTCCTTTGAGAAAAGAGATGGGAAAGTACTGAAAATAACATTTTTCACAGGAACATGTTAATTTACTAAAATAATTATTTAAATCTTTTGATTCATCAAACATTTAAAGTAGCTTGTTGAATCTTATAGTTACAGCAGTCATTTCAACAGTAATGTATGTGGGACAAGGGGGAAACTGAGCATCAATTATCCAATTCTATTCAACAGTGATTTAATTAAGACTGTTTCATTTAAATGACAAGAAAAACAGAGGTAGAATACTGAACTGGGTATGGAAGAAACTTGGGCCTCAAGACCTGACTCTGGCACTTAAAAGCTATGTGATTTTTTTAAGTCTCTGGAACATTTAGATCCTCCATTTCTGAACCTATAAAATGGAGATATAAAGATTAAATTAGTGGCATAATGAATAAGAACTATAGGAACAACAACACCAACATAAGTAGCATTTATACATCACTTTAAGCTTTAAAAAGAGCCTCACATGGCTCATCTCACCTCATGCTCACAGTGTCCCTGTGAGGTAGATGATATTATTTCCAATTTATCTTTTCCCAAGCTCACTTTAGATGTTATTATTATCCTCATTTTACAGATAAGGAAACATCATCTAAGAGAAGTGAAATGACTTGCCCATGGTCACAGAGCTATCAAATTTCTGAGGCAGGATTAAAACTCATTTTTTTTAAAAAATCTGTCATCCAGATCAAGATTCAAATTGAACTACATTTATATTACATTCTGCCTCTCTGTCTCTCTATCTCAATGTCTCTCTATCTCTCTATCAATTTATCAGTGTCTCCCTCTCTCTCCTTTTTACCTGTCTATTGTCTCCTCTCCTTTTCTCTCCCTTCCACTGTAAATCCCCTCCTCTCTTCTACATCTCCTCCTGATCTTGTGTCCTCCTTTCCTCTCTCATTGTTTGCATAATATCTATGTAACTATAATCCTTAGCTCAACATAAATAGGAACTTTTTTGTCATCTGTACTAACTCAAACAGCATTTAACACAAAGGGTTATGAATAGTCTATCAATTGAAAATCAACTTTGTTAACTAACAAAATCTCAAAAATGAAGTAATTTTCAACTAGCCATCTTTTTAAAGAAGTGTTCATATAGTCAGGGCTTCTATTAATAGTATTTTTCCCCAATTGTGTGTCAAGATAATTTTTACCATCCATTTTTGCAAGATTTTGAGATCCAAATGTTTCTCCCTTCCTTCCTCTATTCCACTCTCCCTAAAATGTTAGGCAATTTGATATAGGTTATGCATATGCCAGCATGTAAAACATATTTTCATATTGGTCAGTGTTGTGAAAAACATGCAGAGGGGGAAAAACATACACAAGAAAAAGGACAAAGCAAGTGAAATAAAGTATGTATTGATCTTCATTGAGAATTTATAGTTTCTTTATCTGAATGTGGAGAGCATTTTGGTTCATAAGTCTTTTCTATTTGTCTTAGACCACTGTGTTGCTGAGAAAAGCTGAGTCATTCACAGTTGATCATCACATAATGTTGCTCATACTGTGTAAAATGTTTTCCTGGTTCTGTTCGTTTCACTTGGCATCAGATCATACAAGTTTTTGCAGGTTTTCTGAAATCTGGCTATTCATCATTACTTATTGTACTACAGTATTCTATTATATTCATATGGCACAGCTTTTCCAGCCATTCCCCAACTGATGGCCATCCCCTCAATTTCAAATATTTCACCACCACAAAAAGGGCTGCTACATCTATTTCTGCATATGTATATTCTTTTCCTTTTTTACTCTTTGAGATAAAAATATAGTAGTGGTATTGCTGGATCAAAGGATATACCGAATTGGGTTACTTTTTGGGCTTAGCTCCAAACTAGTCTCCAGAATGGTTGGATTAGTTTGCAACTCCATGAACAACGCATTAGTGGAAGTGGAATCAAAATGGTGGAGTGAAAGCAGGGAAATGACCAAGTCCTCTCACAAGTTTTTTCACATACCTCTTAAGAAGTGAATCTGAACAAATTTGAGAGAGGTAGAACCCACTAGGAGACAGAGTGTGGCAGATTTCCAAGCCAGGAAAGTACAGAAAGAGAGAGATCTGTTTCACCAGTCTAGGAGAGCACTGAGCATGCAGAACTACATGCTACAATACTGGAGCACCATACCAGAACAGAACGGGAGCAGTCCCAGCCAGCTGGCTGCAGTGGCGATCCCCAGTCCTCTCAGCTCAGGACAGGAGTTTGTTAGAGCTAGGTGAGATAGAAGCACAGAGCCTGTGGCAGCAGCAGCAGCTATTCCTATGGCTATCAGCCCACAATCTAAATGTTTGAAATATACCTTCTTGAACTTCTGAGAGCCGTGATGGACATGTAAACTCTAAGTGCTGTCATCCCTCCCTTGAATAACCCAGAGAATACTGCCCTAAGATAAATCCTGGAATAGAGGACCCAGAAGTGGAGGTTTAGTAGTCTTTTAGCTTAGGGAGCTAGGGAGACCCCATCTAGAGGTAACACAAGGAGACCAGTGCAGGAAGGGAGGCATCCCAGCAAGCCCCACCTTAGCAGACCAGTGGGAGTTTCTGTGCCCCAACAGGGTGGAGCTGTCAAACATCAATGCCATGACCCCAGGCATGCCTCCACACCAGTGCAGACATACGGCTGAAACCACTGATACTATATAGCACAGCCCTAGGGGAAGAGGAGACATCCAGCAGCCAGACTACCCCTCCCCCATACCTTGCACTGTGAGCTTCTGGGAAACCCCAGGGGAAACTCAGAAAGACTTCACTGGGCATCAATCATTGGCACACACCAGCCAGCTCTAGCTTAGCACCAGGTGAACTGCAGCAATGCATAGCTTCTAGCTGACAAAACCAGAGGCCACAGCATAAAAAGTAAGTAACCATGCCCATAGCTCCCAACACAAGTATCTTGGGACAGAACCCCGGGGACCCAGAAGCAGAGATCCAATTTAAAAGGAGGAAAGAGGCAACCACCAGGAAGAAGTAAGATGGAAAAGGAAAAAAAAAATAGACCATTGAATCGTATTATGGGGACAGAGAAGATCAAAATACAAATTCGGGAGAGGACAGCATTGACACTATACCCACATCTGAAATTTCAAAAGGCAATATTATCTGGTCTCAAATTCCCAAAAATACATTCCTGGAATAGCTCAAAGAGGATTTTAAAAGCCAAATTAGAGAGGTAAAAGAAAAATTACAAAATCTAAGAGGAGAAAATGAATCCTTGAAAAGTAACTTTGGCCAAATGGAAAGAGATGCAGAAGTTATCTGAAAAAAATGTTTTGTTGAAAATTAGAATTGGGCAAGTAGAAGCTTATGACTCTATGGAGCATCAAGAATCAGCCAAACAAAATCTAAAGAATGAAAAAAAAGAAAATGTAAAATATAACATTGGAAAAACAAAAGACCAGGAAAATAGGTTCAGGAGAGAAAATCTAAGAATTATTGGTGTTCTAGGAAGCCATGATGAAAAAAAAAAGAGCATGAACAGTATCTTCCAAGAAATCATCAAAGAAAATTGCCTGAGATCCTAGAACCAGAGGGTAAATTAATCATCAAAAGCATCCACTGTTCAACCCCTGAATGAGATCCCAAATTGAAAACTCCAAGGAGTATTGTAGCCAAATTCCAGAATTATCAGTTCAAGGAGAAAATACTGCAAGCAGCCAGAAAGAAACAATTCAAACACCATGGAACTACACTCAAGATCACACAGGACCTTGCAGTTTCTACATTAAAAGATCAGAGGGATTGGAATATGATATTCTGAAAGACAAAGGAGCTTTGACTACAAAGAAGGATCAACTACCCAGCAAAATTAAGCATCATCTTTCAGGCAAGGATATGGAAATCCAATGAAATAAGGGAATTTGAGACCTTCCTAATGAAAAGGCCAGAACTCACTGGAAACTATAATATTCCAATACAAGAATCAAGAGAGGCATACAAAAGTAAACAGGGGGGAGGGAAGTAAAAAAAAATCTCATTATAAAACAGAGGCAAACTGATTACAGCCCTTTAGGGGAGGATCATATTTGCTAATTTTGAGAATAGTATAGTTTGTAGGATATCTAAAAGGGATATACATAGACAGAGGGTGTAGGTATAAATTAACTGATGTGATGACAAAATAAATTAAATAAGGCATGAAAAGAGTTTGAAATGGGAAAAGTGGTAAGGAGAAGGCAGGAAAGAATTATTTACATCACATGAAGAGGCACAAAAACATTTTACTAGAGGGAAAGAAGAGAGAGAGAAGAGCAGTGTTTGAGTTTTACTCTCATAGGATTTGGTTCAAGAGGGAAGAGCATGCTTTATTAAGTATACAAATCAAACTTGACTATAGGCAGTAGGAGCAGAGAGGGGAAAAAGGGGAGGTGGTTAGAAGGGAGGGAAGAAGTAGTAAGGGAAACAGGTAAGATGGGGGGTGCTGAAATGGAGGGAGTATGGAGGGAGGCAGTGGTCAAAAGCAAAACTCTTTTGAGGAAAGGAAAGGATAAGGGAGAAATAAAAACATAAATGGGGAGGGTGAAATAGGATATGAAAAAAGACACAGATAGTAATCTTAACTGTGAAAGTGAATGGAATGAACTCTCCCATAAAATGGAGGTGGATGGCAGACTGGATTAGAAACCAAAATTTTACAATATGCTGTTTACAAGAAAAGCATTTGAAGCAAGGGGATACACACAGGGTAAAGGTAAAAGGCTAGAATAGAATGTATTATGCTTCCACTGAAGTAAAAAAAAAAAGAAATGGGGGAAGCAATCCTAATCTCAGAGAAAGACAAACCAAAGAGATCTAATTAAAAGAGATAAGGAAGAAAACAATACCCTGCTAAATGGCACCATAGACAGTGAAATAATATCATTACTTAACATATATTCACCAAGTGGCATAGTATCCAGATTCTTAGAGGAGATGTTAAGGGAGCTACAGGAAGAAATAGCAAAATTATACTAGTGGGAAACCTCTACCTTCCCCTCTCTGAACTTGTTAAACCTAACCTCAAAATAGCAGCAGTATATGGCACATACACAAAAACTGACCATGTACTAGGGCATAAAAAACATAACAATCTAGTGAAGAAAGGCAGAAAGAGTCAATACATGCTTTTCAGAACATGATGAAAAACAAATTATTTGTAATAAAGGACCATGGAAAGATAGACTAAGAATTAATTAGCAACTAAATAATCTAATCCTAAAGAATGAATGTGTCATAGAAAAAAATCATAGAAACAATCATTAACTTGAAGAAAATAACAATAATGAGACAATATAGAAAAACTTATGAGATGCAATGAAAGCGGTTGTTAAAGAAAGTTGTATATATCTGAACACTTACATAAATAAAATAGAGAAAAGGGAGATTAATGAATTGGATGTGTAACTGAAAAAGCTAGAAAAAGAACGAATTCCAAATCCCCAATTGAATATCAAATTAGATATACTGAAAATCAAAGGAGAGATTAATAAGATTGAAATCAAGGATATTATTGAACTAATAAAACTAAGAACTGGTTTGATGAAAGAACCAATAAAATAAATAAACCTTTGCTCAATGTGATTTAAAAAAAGAATTACCAGTATCAAATATGGAAAATTCACTTCCAATAAAGAGGAACTTAAAACAATAATTAGGAATTATTTTGCCCAATTGTATGCCTATAAATTGCATAATCTTAGAGAAATAGATGAATAATTATAAAAATGTAAATTGCCCAGACTGACAGAAGAGGAACTAAAATACCTAAATAACCCGATCTCAGAAAAATAAATTGAGCAACTCATCAATGAACTCCCTAGGAAAAAATCTCCAGGACCAGATGTATTTACACATGAATTGTTTCAAACATTTAAAGAACAATTAAATCCCATACTTTATAGACTATTTGGGAAAATGGTAGAAGAAGGGGTACTACAAAATCTTTTTATGACTCAAATATGGTACTAATACCTACACCAGAGTCAAAACAGAGAAAGAAAATTATAGACCGATTTCTATAATGAATATAGATGGAAAAATTTTAAATTAAATATTAGCAAAAAGATGGCAGCAATTTTTCACAAGAATAATACACTCTGACCAGGTAGGATTTATTCCAGGAATGCAAGGCTGGTTCAATGTTAGGAAAAATATCAACATTATTCATCAAATCAACAACAAAATTAGCAGAAATCATATGATTATCTCCATAGATGCAGAAAAAGCTTTTGACAAAATACAACACCCATTCTCATTCAAAACCCTGGAGAGCATAGAAATAAATGATGTCTTCCTTAAAATGATAAGTAGCATCAACCTAAAACCATCAGCAAACATTATATGTAATGGGTATAAGCTAGATGTATTTCCAGTAAGATCAGGGGTGAAACAAAGATGTCCATTATCACTCCTATTATTCAATTTGGTACTATAAATGTTAGCTTTAGCAATGAGAGAAGAAAAAGAAATTGAGGGAATTAGAATAGGCAAAGAAGAAAGTAAGTTATCAGTCTTTGCAGGTGATAGGATTATTTACTTAGAGAATCCTAGAGAATCTATTATAAAACTACTTGAAATAATAAGTAACTTTAGAAAAGTTGTAAGATATAAAATTAACCCACATAAGTCCTTGACATTTGTATATATTACTAACAAAACCCATCATCAAGCTATAGAAAGAAATTCCATTTAAAGTTACTGTAGATACTATAAAACATTTGGAAGTCTACCTGCCAAGACAAACCCAGGACCTATATGAACACAGTTGTGAAACACTTTTCACATGAATGAAGTCAGATCAAACAAAATAAATGGAAAAAAAAATATCAGTTAGGCTGAGCTAATATAAGCAAAATGAAAAATTTAGCTACATTAATTTACTTATTCATTGATATAGCAATTCAACTACCAAAAATTGTTTTATACAACTTTATAAAATGATAACAAAAGTCATCTGGAAGAAGAAAAGGTGCAGAATATCAAGGAAATTGATGAAAAGAAATGCTAGGGAAGGTGGTCTAGCAAAACCAGATATTAAACTGTGTTATAAAGTAGCAGTAATCAAAACTTCTTGGTACTGGCTAAGAAACATATCAGTGGAATAGGTTAGGTTCACCAACTGCATCAGTCAGCAACTATAGCATTCTACTCTGAGGAGCCCAAAGAGTCCAGCTTCTGGGTTAAGAATTCACCATTCCACAAAAACTGTTAGGAAAACCTGAAAATAGTATGGCAGAAACTGGCATAGACCAATATCTTACACCATATACCAAAATTAAGTCAAAATGTATTCATGATTTAGGTATATAGGTTGATACTATAAGCAATTAGGGAGATCAAGGAATAGTTTACCTGTCAGATTTATGGAAAAGGGAAGAATTTATGACCAAACAAGAGATAGAGAGCATTACAGAAAGCATAATGGATAGTTTTTATTATTTTAAATTGAAAAGCTTTTGTACAAACAAAGCCAATGCAATAAAGATTAGGAGTGAAGCAGAAAATTGGGAAAGAATTTTTACAACCAGTGTCTCTGATAAAAGCCTCATCTCGAAAATATACAGAGAACTGAGTCAAATTTATAAGAATACATGTCATTAATTGATAAATAGTCAAAGGATATGAACAGGCAGTTTTCAGAGGAAGAAATTAAAGATATCTAGTCATATGAAAAAGTGCTCTTAATCACTATTGATTAGAGAAATGCAAATCAAAACAACTCTGAGGTACTTCATCTCCCCTGTCAGGTTGGCTAACATGACAAAACAGGAAAATGATAAATGCTGGAGAGGATCTGGGAAAATTGAAACATTGTTACATTATTGTTGGAGTTGTGAACTGATCCAGCCATTCTGGAGAGCAATATGGAATTATGACCAAAGTGCTATAAAAATGTGCATACCCTTTAACCAAGGAATACTTCTTCTAGGGTTGTATTCCAAAGAAGTGGGAAAAGGACCCATATGTACAAAAATATTTATAAAAGTTCATTTTGTGGTGGCAAAGAATTGGAAATCAAGGGGATGCCTGTCAATTGGGGAATGGGTAAAAGAATCGTGTTATATAAATGTAATGGAATACTATTGTGCTATAAGAAATGAGGAGCAGATGGACTTCATGATAACCCAGAAAGACTTATGTGATCTCATGCTGAATGAGGAGAGCAGAACCAGGAGAACATTATACACTCTTGCAGATACATGGTACCTGTGATGACTAACTTTGATAGACTTAATTCTTCTCAGCATTTCAAGATTCAAAGACAGTTCCAAAGGACTCATGATGGAAAAATCTATGCACATCTGGAGAAGGAATTATGGAGTCTGAATGCAGATTGAGGCAAACTATTTGCTTTCTTTCTTTTGTGGTTTTGTTTCTTCTTTACAACTTGACTATTGTGTAAATAAGTTTAATGTGAAGGTATATGTAGAACCTATAATGGAATTATATTCCATCTAGGGAGCGGGGAAAGGAGGGTGGAGAGGGAGGGAGAGAAAATTTCAAACTCAAAACTTGTGGAACTCAGAGTTGTAAATCAAAATTAAAAACAAAACAAAATAAAAGAAAACAAAACAAAAAAAAAACAACTGCTTTAATGTCCCAATTTTTCCCCATCCTCTCCAACATTCAACCTTTTCCTTTTTTTATCATATTAAGCAATCTGATAGGTATGAGATGGTGCCTCAGAGTTGTTTGAATTTGCACTTCTCTAACCAAAACTGATTTAGAGCACTTCTTCATATGCCTATTAACAGCTTTGATTTCTTTATCTGAAAAATGCCTTTTCTTATTCTTTGACTATTTATCAGTTGGGGAATGGCTGGTATCCTTATAAATTTGACTCCATTCTCTATATATTTTAGAAACCAGACCTTTATCAGAGACACTTTCTATAAAGGTTGTTTCCCAGCTTTCTGCTTTCCTTCTAGTCTAATCTAATTCTAATGTAATGGTAATCAGGGAGGGGCTTTTTGCTGCTCTTCTCTTAAATGCCTTTAATGATTCCAGACTTTGTTTGAATGGGGCTGGTAAAGTGGGATCTTGTCCTGGAATGTTTCTCAGCATTACTACAATCAGGAGTCATTGACTTCTATATGATTTGATGCTAGGGGTGGGAAACTTTCACACACCAAGCCTAGGTGAGGTCAGAACCCTCAGGGCTCTGAACAGGATAAAATTGAGGGGAGCTTGGTGTTTGACTTTTGGTACTCACTCAAGGAAGGAGTATTGAGACTCTGGGCAAGCTGTTGCAACTGCCCCCACCCCATTTTGTAACCCAGATAAATGTGGATGCTTCTTTGGTAACTATGAATGGTGTTTTAAATCAGACAAGGTCTGTCTGTTGATGTTTATAATTTCTGTTTGTATTTGCCTTGAAGTTCATGAGGCTGATCTTTTCCCCCTGAACTAAGTGATTTATATATGTATGTTTAATTAAACTGTGATTTTTTAACCCATTAAAGTTGCTTTCCTTAAAAAAGCAGATCAAAGAACCTATGTTAACGGCCTTCTGTGTGTTGGTTGTTTTTGGTTTTACACAGACACAGTAGCTGCTAATAGATTGTTGTTAAATTTGGTCCCATTGGTTTTGTTTGTGCAAAAGCCTTTTAATTTAATGTAATCAAAATTATCTATTTTACATTTTGTAATGCTCTCTATCTCTTTCTTGATCATGAACCTATATGTCACCTAACTTCTCCTTTAAGTATTTGTATTTTATTCCACTTGGTGTATGTATGTTTAGTAATGATACTACTTCATTGTCTCTCATGACTTTTAGCAAGTTGTAGTTTCCTTTCTTATCTCTTTAAACCCAGAGCCTGCCTGACACTCAGTTCACTAGTTCCATGGTTAGAAAATTTAATAGTCACTGCTACCAGGGCCTCCTGGCTGGATTGCCAGCTCAGGCACTTTCAAAATAAGCTAGAGTGGCTATGCAGGAAAATTGACACCCTGGGGACCCCCTCCAAAAAGGGTCTGAGGATCCATTTTGTAAAGCTACTATTGGCTGCTGCTTTTCCAAAAAGTGAGAGAATAGATCTACTCACTCAGTCAGAAGCCCCCCACCCCCAGAGTGTGGCACTGTTGGGGAGGGCATTGAAAGAAGCTTGAGTGGGAAGATCATTAAAATGAAAAAATATATATTAAGAAATAGAAAGAAGTAGAGGAAAAATTGGGATGATAATGATGCAAGAAAACCATGAAAAACAAGTCAAGGACTTGCTAAAGGAGACCCAAAAAATACTGAAAAAATATTGAAGAAAACAACACCTTAAAAAATAGACTAACTCAAATGTCAAAAGAGCTCCAAAAAGCCAATGAGGAGAAGAATGCCTTGAAAGGCAGAATTAGCCAAATGGAAAAGGAGGTCCAAAAGACCACTGAAGAAAATACTACCTTAAAAATTAAATTGGATCAAGTGGAAGCTACTGACTTTATGAGAAATCAAGACATTATAAAACAGAACCAAAGGAATGAAAAAGTGGAAGACAATGTGAACTATCTCATTGGAAAAACCACTGACCTGGAAAATAGATCCAGGAGAGATAATTTAAAAATTATTGGACTACCTGAAAGCCATGATCAAAAAAAGAGCCTAGATATCAGCTTTCAAGAAATTATCAAGGAGAACTGCCCTGATATTCTAGAGCCACAGGGCAAAATAGAAATTGAAAAAATCCACCGATCGCCTCCTCAAAAACATCCCAAAAAGAAACCTAGGAATATTGTTGCCAAATTCCAGAGCTCCCAGATCAAGGAGAAAATACTGCAAGCAGCCAGAAGAAAACAATTTGAATATTGTGGAAAAACAATCAGGATAACACAGGATATAACAGCTTTGACATTAGGGGACTGAAGGGCTTGGAATACAATATTCTCGAGGTCAATGGAGCTAGGATTAAAACCAAGAATCACCTACCCAGAAAAATTGAGTATCATGCTCCAAGGCAAAATATAGACATTCAATAAAATACAAGACTTTCAAGCTTTCTCAGTGAAAAGACCAGAGCTGAATAGAAAATTTGACTTTCAAACACAAGAATCAAGAGAAGCACAAAAAGGTAAAAAAAGAAAGAGAAATCATAAGGGACTTACTAAAGTTGAAATGTTTTGTTTACATTCCTACATGGGAAGATGATGTGTATGATTCATGAGACCTCAATATCATAGTAGCTGAAAGGAATATGCATATATATACATATATGTGTGTGTGTATACATATCTGTGTGTCTATGTATTTATATATGTAGTCATATATATAGATATATAGATATAGATATATATAGACAGAGGACACAGGGTGAGTTGAATATGAAGGAATGATATCTAAAAAAAATCATATTAAGGGATAAGAGAGCAATATATTGAGAGAGGGAGAAAGGGAGAGATAGAATGGGGTAAATTATCTCGCATAAAAGTGGCAAGAAAAGGTGGTTCTGTAGGAAGGGAAGAGGGGGCAGGTGAGGGTGAATGAGTGAATCTTCCTCTCATCGGATTTGACCTGAGGAGGGAATACTGTACACACTCAATTGGGTATCTTACCCCACAGGAAAGAAGGAGGAAGAAGATAAAAATGGGGGGACGATAGCAGGGAGGGCAGACAGAGGGAAGAATTAATCAAAAACAAACACTCAAAAATGAACAGGGTCAAGAGAGAATATTCAAAAAATGGGGATAGTTTAGGATCGAGCAAAAATTAGTTAATCTTTCACAACATGAGTATTGTGGAAGAGTTTTACATAATGATACGCATGTGGCCTATGTTGACTTGCTTGCCTTCTTAGGGAGGGTGGGTGGGAAGGGAAGAGGTGAGAGAATTTGGAACTCAAAGTTTTAAAAACAGACATTCAAAAACAAAAAAAAAAAAAAACGTTTTTGCAAGCAACTAGGAAATAAGATACACAGACAATGGGGTATAGAAATTTATCTTGCCCTACAAGAAAAGAAGAGAAAGGGGGATGGGAGGAGAGTGGGGTGACAGAGGGGAGGGCTGACTGGGGAATGGGACAATCACAATATATACCATCTTGGAGTGGGTGGGAGGTTAGAAATGGGGAGAAAATTTGTAATTCAAACCCTTGTGAAAAACAATGCTGAAAACTAAACATATTAAATAAACAAAATTAAATCTAATTAAAATATATATTAAAGTCTTCATAAACTATGTAAATGTTAGCTATTATTATGTTAAAACATTAATTTCCTACTTTAAAAGATCCTATGCTCAAGTGAGAAATATAGCAATCAGGAAGATGCTTGAATCTTAATACTAAAAAAGTAGGGGTTTCCCCTTGGGAGAAGAGGAGGCCTAGGCTCTGTAGGAAGACAAAAGAACAAAGACATAGCTGTTCTGGGAATGAAGAAAGCTGGGAGGCCCAACTCAAGAGTCTAGAGTTGGATTCTTGTTCTCAGCAGAGATTCACAGCTGAGGCCAGAGTAGGTGGCTAGGTAGCAAAGCCAAAGTGAACTTTGGTGATGACCCTGTCCAGGCATGGATCATTGTCTCTCATTTGTCTGTGAGAGAGACTTTGATCTTGAAACATCCCAGACATGTATCACTATTGCTTAGAAAGGTCTGAGCATTGTAGTTGCCACTGCTGAGAAAAGGTGGCAGCTTCACAGGAGGTATTTGGAAGGTGATCTTGGGCAGAGAGTAGGTACCCTTCTTAAAGGGGCAATGACAGGCAAGGCCATAGGTATGAGAGGCTCAGGGCAGAATGCCCCAGGTGAAATGATATTTTCAATTGTCTCACATATGTCTTTGTATGTATAGCTTCCTATCTTTTTAATACAGGGAATTTGCAACCAGAACCCAGGAATCATTTCTTTCTCCAAAATTACCACTGTTTTCACAGGAGAAATGATAGCTACATTCATCTTGGTCTCCATGCCAACAATTACACTTCCAGGGATGCTGATAGGAACTGGTTCTACCTCTAGAGTGGTGATAACTACTGGGTCCTGTCTACCATCACAGTTTTCCCATGAAAAATCACTGACCTTGCCCAGATGGAATGAAATCTTATCAGTGAGAGCAGACCATGGCAGATATAACCAAAAACATACTTAGAGCAAGGGACTTCATGGTGACTCAACTGTCCTCTCTCCTTTCCAACTTTCCCTCCCCAACAGTTATTTTGGTTCCATCTACCACCTCCCTTGATCTACCCTCTCTTACGTCACTCTGCCCTACTCCCTCACCTTTACTTAATCTTCTCCCTTTCTACTTTCCTGTCCAGTAAGATAAATTTCTATATCCCACTAACTGTATACATTATTCCTTCTTTGAGCTGATATTGATTGCCCATCTCTGACCCTCCCATCTTCCCCTCCACTGTAATAGGTCTTCTGGAACTGTTCATGTGAAACAATTTCCCCATTTTACCTCTCCCTTCCTGATTATGGGTTTCAGGTAGTCCAATGATTCTGACATTGTCTTTCCTCAATCTATTTTCTAATTCAGTTGATTTTCCAGTGAGTTATTTTACATTTTCTTCTATTTTTTTTTCATTCTTTGCAATTTTTTTACTGGTCTTTCATGTATCATAGAGTCATTAGCTTCCACTTGGCCAACTCGAACTTTCAAGAAGTTATTAAGTTATTTTCCCTGGTTAGTTTTTATACTTCCTTTTCCATTTGGCCAATTCTACTTTTTAAGCAGTTGTCTTTTTACAATCAGCTGATTTTTTTCATAATTCTCTTGCATTACTCTCATTTCTTCACCTAGTTTTTCTACTACCTCTCTTATATAATTTTTAAGTTCCTTTTTTATCTCTTCCATGAGTTTTTCTGGGCTTGAGAGCACTTATCATTTTTCTTTGGGGTTTTGTCCTTAAGTGTTTTCACACTGTTGTACTCTTCTGAGTTTGTGTCTTGGTCTTCCCTGTCACCATAACAACTTTCCATGATCTGTCAAGATATTAGGAGACACCCTGTTTTCCAGAACTGTGACCCAGCAGGCAGGCTGTGCCCTGTCCTTGGCACAACAACAATCTTTTACTCTCACCCTCTGGATGATCTCAGTCACACCATAAACCCAGAATTGTTTCTGGTCATGAAGCACTGCTGTGAATCAAACTTGTCACATTCTTGCTGTTACCCCTTCTTGTCAAGAGCTACAGCTCAGTGTGTAGCCTCAGGTATAAGTACGAAGATCTCCCCACACTGCTTCAGGTTCCTCCAACTGAGGGCAGGGCTCTGGCACATGTGTCCTTGCTTGCAAACCATTTTCCTTGCTTTGAAATTAAATTTCTGTTTGATTCCTGACTGATCTGTCTCTGGCCTGCTTTGTTTGGCTCTGGCCATCCACAGGTGAGAGACTGCTTCTGGGCAAAGTTGACAGGTGAGAATCTTTTTTGTTGTAGTTGCTTTATACCCATCTGGTTTTTTTTGGGGGGAGGGCTTTTTCCTTTCTTTGAGGTGGAGTTTTGTGCTAGATTGCTGGGACACTTCTTATTCTGGACTGCACTTTTCTTTTGCCCAAGTGAGACAGAGCTTTCTTGCTTATCTTCCAAGTTTCTTGGTCAGAAAGATTGTTTCACCCCATCTTTTTGTGGATTCTGCTGTATTAGGATTTATTTGGGACACTTCTTTGAAGAGTTACAGTGATTTACTGCTTACTCTGTCATCTTCTCAGGGATTTTTTTTAAAAAAAGGTCTCATTTTTATTATATAACATCCTTGGGATAAAAGACCAATCTAAAAGAAAAAACAAAACTTTGCAAAATATGATTGAAATGCAAGTGATTGTTAATGAACATATTTGTAAAGGTTTCTTATTTGCATTACCAATATATTTCCCTCTAGGGTATATCAGAACATTCTTTTTACTTCTAACAAATAGAGCAGGCAGCTAGGCAGCACAATGGATAGAGAGCCAGTCCTGGAGTCAAGAGGACTTAGCCTTAGATACTCACTAGATGTGTGATCCTGGTAAGTCACTTAACCCCCTTTACATTAGCTCCTCATCTGTAAAATGAGCTGGAGAAGGAAATGGCAAATTGCTCCACTATCTTTGACAAGAAAACCCCAAATCAGGAAACAAGCATGATTGAAATGATTCAACAACAAAATAAATTAAGTTTATTTAATAAGATAATATGCTAGTTATGAAAATTGTTAATCATTATTGGAATTAGCATATAAGTATTGTCTTGGATATGTTTAAAGTTGAGGATACAAATATAACTTTTCTGTGGTAAAGATTCTATATCTCAACAATATATTTTGTGGATAAGTTTGTGATATAGCAATTTTCAAATGGCTGAGTTACCACTTTGCAAATTCCAATTCTCCATACCACCCAATAAAGATTTTGAGTGATTTTGGGGAAAATTGGGTTTATATAGAAAGACATTCAAATAAATGAAGGTTAAAGAAAGGTCTCAAGAATTTAAATCATTTATATTGACTGTCTAATCTCTGAATTATATTGAATAATTGTCAACAAAAGAAAGAGACTTGAGTTTTGTAAAGAGAGCCCAACTGTCCTGGAAAAGACGGGAAAAAATCAATGACTTTCACTCACAGTGTCAGCTTTGCTTTATTCATGAGATAGTTTAAGAAACTTGAGAACTAATTGGCACTATTACAAGAAAATGCTATTTATTTTCAATAATACAGTTATGCCATCCTTTTCTCTGTACTGATAGGTGAATGTTTTAATAGCAAAGATGAAGTGTTATGACCTGAAAATCAGTTAAATAAATATTTTTTCTCATAAGTTTTCTTTCTCGTCAATGAAATCCTTTCTACTCTTTAAACTCTTGTTATCTTTTCTTCCCCACATTCTAAAGAATGACATTCTTCAGAGTTGATCATCATCCGTGAATTTCTCTTACATAAAATAAGTTTGGGAACATTAGTATAATTCTTAATGCTCTAGGTAAAAATTCAGAGGATCAATTCTAATAACTAGCTGTAACTACAATGTTACTTGCAGCTACTGTGAAGGTGTAAGGCCAACAACACTCTCCCACAGGAGGGCTGCTAGTACAGGTTCTTTGATCTGCTTTTCTAAAGGAAAGCAACTTTGAGGAGTTAACAATCTTACTTTAATTGAACACACATTTATCATTCACTTAGTTCAGGTGGAAAAGTTAGAACCCTTTACTTCAGAGCAGATACAAAGAGAAATTACAGAGAAAGTAACACAAATCAACACACAGGCTTCTAACTGTGTGACCATAGCAATATATACATAGTTACCAGAGAGAGAAGCACCAACATCTGGGTTTTCAAAGCTGGGGGTCTCCTTAATGGCTACCCAGAGTCTCATCTGGCCAAATCACACAAACACTTTTCCAATGAGTGAGCCCCAAAGGAAAATGCTAACCTCAGAGTATATATGCTGTTTCCAATCAATGACTCTTGATTCAAAGACTTTTGATTCACACAAAGGCAAGAGTCAATCAAAGGCACTTAATTGCCTTAGTGCTGAGAAGCATGGCAAAATTAAAAAGCAGCAAAAAGTCCCACTTTGCTTGCCATTACACTTGTGTGATAGTATTCACAAAGTGCTATCACTAGTCCAAGGATCATCAGAAAACAAATTCTGTTATATCTTACAGGTTTTCTTGTTTTTCAAATGAAAAAAAATGCAGTTTAGAGATGTTAAGATAATGCCCTGAAGTCACACAGTAGAAAGGACCAGAATTTCAGTTTGAACCTAAATCCTCTGACCTCATTCCAAGATGCTTTCCATTATGTAACGTGTCAAGGAGTAATTTGATATTCAGTTAATGTGCCTAGAGGATGGTGCTAATTAGCTTTTAAAGTGGGTTAAATCTCTGTACAAATGAAGTAGTTGTTAGTTTTCAACTACCTTTGCCAATTGCCTTGTCATCATGAATAAAGCTCGGTGATACAGGTCAAATATTATGCATACATTACCACAAATCCTTCACTACTTCCGGAGGAAAAAAATAAATTAGAGTTAATATTCATTTTTGGGAGGCAGAATAATGGTGATAATGATGATGATGATGATAAATATCTCCTCTCACATAAGGAGATATCATATTACTAGATTAACAATAAGTTAATGTGGAAAAGAAAATAATAATAGACTATTTGAGCTCCATGATTTAATAGAGTTCATTGAAATTAAAAGTGCAGGGTTGTATAGTTTGTATACATATAAATGTATATGTATGTATTATAAGACAGCAATAAAAATAAAAACTTACTCTTTGACATTAGCTTCTTGCAGTTTATGTCGTTCTAGGGAAATTGTATGAGCGAGAATGTAATTACCTTGAAGTAGCAACTTCCACTTTTATCCTCAAAGTTTTCCCAGATTAAGAAGGAAATATATACATAGAATTGCAATAGGTGTTATTTCTACTAGATGGAATTCTTTATTTAATAGTGATACAAATTTATAAAATTGTATAATTTTGCGATATTGAATATGAAAGGAAGACAAGTTGAAGAAAAGGAAGAATATGAAATATAAAAATGATTGGAAATTTTACAATATTCTAAATAAGAAAGAGATACAATTTATGAAAAGTTTATGCTTCTTGAACTCACACCCAGTATCACTATAACTCATAGCTGAACAAAGCTTATTTAAGACACATAATTCCTTTATAAGGGACATCACAGCCTTCTTGTGCTTGAGAATACTAGACAGCACTTGAGTACTATATTTTGGGGGTATTTTAAACAGTGAAAGCACCTTGTGGTTCTTTAAGGACATGTACAGAGTGGTGAAAAAATTGAGTTGCCCAACCCACCAGGTAAGGTGAAACAAGGTCATGCTCTGTCTTCTTTCAACTCTCATATTGTAGACAAGTTTCCTTTTCACCATCTATTTAGTGCCATGTTTTCTTTCTCTCTCACTTCTGTGCTTTTTGTTGGTAATTTCAGAGTTTAAAGTAGAGGAAATTTGTTAATCCATAGGTGAGGCTGCTCATGGAAGTACTAATGTAAATGTTGTAACCAGAAGCACGTGTGAACTTAACCTTGTATTTCCTAGCCTAGTTATGGATCAGTGTTGGATAATTTTGTGTACACAGCAACATTTAGAACATAATTAACATGAATGAGGATAAATGACTGTAAATTAGCATGATCTGTGACTCAGTAGCCAGTCTCTGGCCTTGTATAACTGAATCCAATCTTAGGGACAGCCTCCACCTCCTCACATATCCTATGCCTTTGGCTTATTTTGTTTTACTCAAAGTTTCTCTTAGGAAAAATGGGTCAAAGATTACCAGTCTCCTAAACAAGCATCCATCCAAGCAGCTATACAATTAGGTATAGAATAACCTTCATCTTACACATAGTAAATACTTAAAATATGCAAAGAAATCAGCATAGCACATTGAATGATACAGTCCTTCCACTTCCATCTTCCTTTCAGGACTCTATTCTCATAGGAGATTTTTGTAGTTTAGGTGCCATCCCTTTAAAATGGCAATTAGCTTGGATTTGCTAAAGAGGTATTCCTACCTCCTAACATTTAGATGAGGCCCACTTTCATCTATATCATATAGAAAGGCCCCCAACAAGATCCAGAAAGTTTATGAGGGAAAATAGCACGGTAAAAACAAGTTAAAATTAAAATAAATGGTTATGTAGATAAAACCAAGATTCTGGGACTGGGGCTTCGAAATATTATTTATTTTGAATGCTCAAAACTATCCATCAATGTCCTAAAATATATTAGGCATTCAAAAAAAAACTTTTGTAGAATTCTTTGTAAATCTGTATTCATTGCCTTGCCTATGGATTGTTCCTCATTTTAGCATTGTCCCATGCACCAGGATATTAGGAGCAAAAATATAGCTGGCTGTTTTCTGATGTGCTTTAAGAAGACCAAAATGACATCACTATGTCAGGATCAAGGTACAGACTATTCAACGGTGGATGATGAGACCAATGTGAGCTCAAAAGGCTTTAACACAGATCAGGCACAAATAGTCCATATGAACATTTGGCATAGAGATGTTAAAATCAATTTCAAAGTTCTTCAGAGATACCTTGAGACTATCTTTCTATCACTTCTGACCTCTCTGTGAGTGTTTTCCTTGTGTGAGTTCCACATAAAATAGTCCACATGTGTTTGGCATTCAAACAAATGCAGTTAGTGCATTGGAGTTGTGCTCTCAGCAGTAGAGTTTCAATGTTTGGCAGTTCAGCTCAGGAAAGTACTCCAATGTCCAGTATCTTATCTTGCTGGGTGATCTTCAGAATCATCCAAAGACAATTCAAATATAAGCAATTCAGTTTCCTGGTATGGCACTGGTAAGGTCATGCTCAATATCCAATGTTAAGCTATTGTCAATTTTAACACCACTATAGTTTTTACGATGGAAAGAGTTCACTTCAGGAGAAAATAGTAGATATAAAATTTGAATGTGAAAATATGTGTGTTCAGGGAGAATGTGGTTCATAACACAGTTTGTTATGTTTGTTATGTTAGTGTGAATTTTCTTCAAATTTTTGGTACAGTGGTAGTATTCATATATCCCTTGACTTTGGGGAATTCAAAACCAAGATTGTTGAAAAAAAATGTAGTATAGACATTCCAGGGCTTGGAATCAGTTAATGAAAATTGAAAGTTTGCCTCAGATGCTAAATATGTATATATGACCACAAATATATTACTTAATCTTTTAGCACCTGAACTTTTCTCAGCAATTTCTCATTGAAATAATGCATATATGACATAACTCACAGGTTTATTTTGAGAAAAGCTTTTTTGTTAAATCTTAAGATTCTCTAATTTACAATGTTACAAATAGCATACAGAGAAGTAACCCTACAAATGTGTCAGAAAATAAATTCATTGTATAAGAATCTCCTTAATAGGTTTACATCCTATGAGAAAGTCAGAGATTCATCTACAGCTAGGAGGGATCATAGTGGTAGTCATCATATCCCATTAATTCATTTTTTTCATGTAGGAGAACTGAGGTTAGGTGACTTTGCCAAAGTCCTAAAAGGAAGTGAATGGCAGATACAGGATCAAAATCTAACTCTTCTGATTCAAATTCCATCGTGGAAATTTTATTTCCTTTATTTCCATTTCACATTTTGATCCCATATTTCTCATTTTCACAAAACCCCATAATAACTGAAATATCTTGCTTACCAAGATTTCTGATAATTCTCCATAGTTATATTTTAATGAATGATGTCTATAACTCCTACATCTTTCTAGTTCATTTCTGGAAACTCAAGGGTTAGAATGAAGGTTTGTATTACTTTGTTTTGTTTTGGTGGGGAGTGCTTTTGGCTGTTGCCACTGAGATTGATACTAAAATGGGTAATATATATATATATATATATATATATGTATATATATATATATGCATATATATACATATATGCATATATACATATGTGTATATATATGCATATATATGTACATATATATATATAATATCTATACACACACATAATCATAGTGTCTTTTCATTTGGAATAGACTTATAATTTCATCAGTAAGGAAATTACCATGAAGGAGTTTAGTCTGTGGATGCAAATGTATCACCTCTATGCAAATTTATGCTAATAAGCTGCTAGAAAACTACCTTTGGATTTCAAAACAAAAAAAAATGTACAAATTATTCCTATGGGAATTTATGAGCCAATTGTTCTTTCCTGTCTTGATTTAAACATGAGACTTTTCCAATTATGCCATGAGTCATATAAAGTGGAATCCATTAGATTTGGTTGGGGGCAGGGTGGAGAAGAGAAGGGCTTATCTTTGTCTTGAGGGCTACAAGAGGAGTTTACCTATGATTTTGTCCTAGTGAGTTGGTAACAGCATAAATTATCTTGCATTTGCTCACAGTAGTACTTTCTACCACATTAGACTTCTAGTTATCTTCAGGATGATATAATAGTACAATGCTTTGGGAGCATTATTCTTCTTAAACTTTAAATCTGTATAATAAGGAAAACAAAATACTGCATAGGTAAATTCCAATTTCTTCTTGTCCTCAAAGTTAGGAAAAAGGAAGCCACTTTTTTGGTCTGTCTGTCTCCTTCTCTCATTACTTTATACATAATTCCTCATGATTCTTTTCAGGAAAGACCAGGACGGAAAAGAGTACCAAAAAGTACTATTTGCAAAGCTATATAATAGATAGATAGATAGAAAGATAGATAGATAGATGGGTAGATAGATAGATAGATGGAATTGAAATGTAAAGCCACAGACCCAACCGAGTAAGGGAAACCTTAGTATGAATTGGAATACATGGTTCAGGGCTTAGTGAGCTGCATTGTTTGAACTTTTAAGCCTCCATACTAACCACAATCACAAAATGGATTTGATTTCCCACTCTAGACTGCCTAATTTTTTTTATAGTCATTGTCAGA
Source organism: Trichosurus vulpecula (assembly GCF_011100635.1). NCBI lineage: Eukaryota > Metazoa > Chordata > Mammalia > Diprotodontia > Phalangeridae > Trichosurus > Trichosurus vulpecula. The sequence continues at coordinate 211,292,202 of NC_050579.1, forward strand.
TGATTATTTTAACTTTCTGACAGATCAATAATGACATTGATATTTTCCTATACCTTACCTTAATATGATTTTCAAATACATGTAACAAAATAATTAGGAAACTATGCTTACTGTGAAGCTTAAGAACAAAAATCATCCTACAATTCAGGCCTAACCTAATATTGACAGCAACTGTCCTTGTAGAATATGGGGTTATAAAGAGTTTTAACTTAACCTTGGGTTTATTAATATTTCCTCTCCCCCACTTTGCTAAATATCACTTTGGCAATATGTGAAGGAGATATAATGAGCTGGAAAGAAGAAGGAAAATTAGAAAATAAAGGGAGGAATGAATTTAAATGATTAGGTTTCATTTATTTCCCTACCTAACACATGTGGGACATTTAGAAAATGAGTATGCATAAATTAGAACAGCCCCCAGATTTTTTTTTTCCCACTCCCTAACCAGCATGTATGCAGCAGCATCCATTGATCTGGGTAACCTTGGCAAGACTGCAGGTGTCATATTTTTCCATTGACTAAACTTTTGAAAAAAGACAGTAACTTATTCATTTTAGTTGAAAAGGTTCCTACAGAAACCTCTACAGTTGCCTGGGGGCAGGGAGGGGAGCAGAACAAATCTGGCTATATCTCCAATATAAAGGGGACTTGGACGGTTTGGGTAAAACTTGCTGAATATACTGATTTATAGGTTGTAATTTCATACATATCTCTTCAAAAACACTCCTGCTTGATGCTGTGCTAGATGTGCTTATCTTTGGAGCAAAACAAGCATTTTTTTAAAAGACAAACTCTTAGCTAATCTTGGAAGGGTACAAAATGCTATGTAACAAAGTTTGCTTGTGATAGCAAAAGGTTTGAAAACATGTTGATTAACATTTGTACTTTTATCAAGAGTGCAAAAGAAATTAGATGAAGGCTCAGGGAAAAGCTTTCCTTTTGAAAGTGCAAATGTTAGTAAAAGTTAAAATTATGATACACAAAATTAATAACACAATATGTTTCTGAGAGTATGTGTACATAATAGCCAGCTTAATTGTTTAACTGAATCAACCAGATAGTTCAATTCACTGGTGGGAAAACATGCACTAAAAACAATTATTAGAATCATTTTTAAGAATAATGAAATACCACAGATTTCTAAACCTAGGAAAAAGTTAGGAGGTTATTGTCACTGCATTGTAGAGTATGTTGAGGGAAGTAAAGAACAAAAATATTAGAAAGTTAGGAAAGGACCAGGATATGAAGGACTTTAAAAGTCAAAGAGAGGCTTTTATATTTGACCCTGGAAATAACAGAGATATGCTGGAGTTTATTAAATAAGGCCATAACACGGACAAACCTGTATTTCAGGAAGATCAATTTTACAGTTGAAAGGAGGATATACTAGATTTAGGATAGACATGAGGCAAAGCGAACTCATAAAAAGTCTATTGCAGTATAGTTCAGGTATAAGGTGCACCTATACCAGTGTGGTGGCAGTGTTAGAGAAGAGAAAAACATACATTGTTTTTAAAAATTAAAATATTTGCTTATTTATAAAATTATATTTTAAATTTTGACTTCCAAATTCTTTCCCTTCCTCCAGCCCATATCCAGCCCACCGAGGAAGCAAACAACATGATAGCAATCATACATGTTAAATTGTGGGAGAAGACCTCTATATTTCCATAGTCTTGACACAATAAAGCAAGAAAATGAAGTGGAAAAAAATTATACATTAGCTTGTATCTGAGTTGATCACTTTTCTCTCTGGAAGTGGAGAGCATTTTTCATCATAGGTCCTTCAGAACTGTCTTGGACCACTGTACCTATCAGAATAGCCAGATCTTTCACAGTTGATCAGCATTACATTGCTGTTAATGTATACAATGATCTCCTGGCTCTGCTCATTTCACTTTGCATCAATTAATAAGTCTTCCCAGGAAGAAACCATACTGCTTGTCACTTCTTATAGCATGAGAGCATGCTATCACAATCATATGCCACAACTTGTTCAGCCAATCCCCAATTGATAAGCATTCCCACATTTTCCAATTCTTTGTCACCATAAAAGAGCTGCTATAAGTACTTTTGTACAAATAGATTCTTTTCTTTTTTCTTTGATTTCTTTAGGGTATAGACATATTATGTGAGACCACCCCCCACTTTCCCCTGCATTGTAAAAACTTTTCCTTGTGTACTTTCTTTGTGTGAGATAATTTCCCTATTCTTCCTCTCTCAGTGCATCTCTTTCTCACCTTTTACTTTTTTTGCTATCATTCCAACACATTATATTCATTCCTGTGCCCTCTGTCTATATGGAATCTTTTTAGCTGTCCAAATAATGATAAAGACCTCAGGAATTATATGTATCATGCTTTTATATTGGAATACAAACAGTTTAAACTTATTGAGTCCCTTTTGATTTCTCTTCCATGTTTACTTTTTATGCTTCATTTAAAGCTTGTATTTGAAAGTCAATTTTTTTATTCATCTCTGGTCTTTTTATCAAGAATAGCATCAAAGGCCTTGATCAGATCTACAAATGTTGTGAACAGAACTCCATTTTGCTCCTGTCATTTCTTGTGGAGTTGTCAGGGAACAAACACTGTATTGACCATTCCTCAACCCTTTCTGAAGCCACATTGGCTCTCAGGTAGATGACCATCTTCCACGTGAAGTGTCAGCCTATTAAAGAGGACTCTGGAAAGTATCTTGCCAGCAATGAGTAAAATAGGGGACCCCCCCCCACTGTTACTGTTACAGGGAAATCTATTTCCTTTACCTTTATAGAGATGGAAAATTGGGTATATCAGTAAGGTAAGATTCATGACCTTGAAGACAACCATGCACATGCCTGAGTGGTTCAGTATAGTGAAGTATAAGAAAGTCTCTAGGTAGAAGGTAGAGGAAGTATAACATTCATTTAGACACAAGAGAATCCTATCCCAGGACCAGTAATTACAATTCCATATAATAGCAATAATACTCCAAAACCAGTATGCCCATGTCAATGTAGCAACAAGGAAATTGTAACACAATATTATAGCAAGGAGCCAAGTGATCCTGCAACCTTCTGCCCCTCTAGGGCCTTCCTATAAACAGTCACTCACAATTCCTCACTCTCTGCTCAGCACTCTCTTTTGCAGCTCTGTAGACTTCAAATTCCTGCTCCTTCTCCTGTAGCTCTCACTGCCTCAAGGTCCTCTTGATGTCTGCTTCTGAATCTTGTTGCTCTCACTTCCTCTGCTCTGCTGCTCTCAGTTCTGCTGCTCTTAGTTCAGTTGCTCTCATTTCTGCTCCGCCTCAGTTCTGCTTCTCTCACACTCTGGGCTCTTTGTTTCATCCAGTCCTGGCTGGCATCTGATTGACTAGAATTCAGGGCACAAACCACTGGCTATGGTCTTAGCAACTCCCCTTAAGGCCCTGAGGGCTTCATGCCCACATCCACTTAACTAGCAAAATGGTGTGGCCCTGGGTCCTTACACCTAGTTAGTGAAAGTGTGTGGGCCTGCCTCTAATCAGGACTCCCTTTGTTGGTCACAAATGAGGCCTATTCAATGGACTGGAAAGATCTTTCATTTACTGATTGGCCTTACATAGAGTCATCCTTGCACTCCTGGGGATTAACCTCCTCTTGCCATATAACCTGGGAAATTTCAGTCAGCTTTTACATGAGCAATACTTGCAAATCTCAGTTAGAATAGAATTAGCAACAGGTGCTTTGCCACACAAGAGGAGCCTAAAGGCATTCAAAACCTCTTCTTCATTTTAAACTTCAGCTAGTGAGAGATTGACTTCAATCTGAGGTGAACAGTCAATGGCTTCAGCATTGATTGATGATGGTCTCTTGAGAACACTATGGAAGTATTCATCCCACCTCTCTCGGATCATATCCTTATCATTCATCACTTTGATATGGTCAGTTGTGAGGGCATATGGAAAATTCCGTCAAAATTTGATTGCCTGAAAAATGTCATCAGCATTGTACGTCAATTTCATGATGGCACGTTTGCCCAAGTCGGACAGTGTTCCTGTGCTTTCCCAGTCACCAATGGAGTGAAACAAGGCTGTGTGCTTGCTCCCATGCTTTGTAGCATGGTGTTTTCAGGCATGTTGTCAAATATCTTCAGTGAGGATGAACATGGCATCAAGATCAGCTACCACACTAAGGGTAAATTCTTCAACTTGAAAAGGTTAAAAGCCAAGACCAAAGTAGAGGAAGTATTGGCATGTGGTTTTCTGTTTGCAGATGCTTGTGCACTCGGTGAAGCCTCTGAAGCAGAGATGCAATAAAGTATGGATCAATTCTCTGCTGCTTGTGCTGATTTTGGCCTAACAATTAACATGAAGAAAACACTGGTGGTCCATTAGCTCCCACCCCACCATCCATATGTGAAACCAGTGGTTGAAATAAATGGAGAAGTTCTGAATGTAATAGATAAGTTCATTTATCTTGGTAGTGTAACCTACAGTGATGTACGCATTGACAATGAAGTTGCTTTAGGCATTGCCAGAGCTAGCTCCGAGTTTTGGAGGCACCAAAGGAAAGTTTGGGAGAGAGGAGGTATTAGACTGACTACCTAACTGAACGTCTACAGAGCCATTGCATTGACCTCTTTGCTGTGTACTTGTGAAACCACAACAGTGTATCAGTACCCTGCCAGGAAACTGAATCAGTTCCATTTGAATAAGAAGATTCTGAAGATAACCTGGTAGGACAAGATACTGGACACTGAGGTCATTTATCAAATTAAACTGCCAAGCATTCAGACTCTGTTTCAGACAGCACAACTCTGATGGGCTGGCCACCTTGTTGGAATGCAAAATATATGCTTGCCAAAAAGATTATTTTATAGAGAACTCATATAGGGCAAGCATTCACAAGATGGTCAATGAAGCAATACAAGGACACTGCCAAGGTCCCTCAAGAACTTTGAAATTGATTGTGTGACATGGTAGACATTGGCAGGGGACTGATCAGCATGGCATGCCCACATCAGAGAAGGTGCTCAACGGTAACATAGGTTGCACATTTGTGTACGACCTGTGGTAGAGCATTATGAGCTTGTATTGCTCTGATTAGCCACAGTCAGACACACTTAAATTTGACTATAGTATAGTAATGTCATTTTGGTTCTCTTCAATAATGAAGGACAACAACCAACCAACAAACCAACCACAAATTATCCAGAAAACTTGAAAGTCCTCTATTTCATTAAATGTCTATTTTTCCTATGAAGGAGTATACTGTTTCCCTGAGTAAATTATTATTGGTTATAATCATAATTTGTCTTCCAGAACATCAGATTGCAAATCCTCTGCTCCTTTATGGTAGAATCTAACAAATTTTCTGTGATCCTGACTGTGGCTGTGATTTCTGTATGTTTCCTTTCTGGTTGCTTTTATTTTCCCCTAGATCTGAGAACCCTTGAATTTAGTTTTCAGAGTCTTCATTTTGGGAACTCTTTTAGGGGGTGATTGATGGATTCTTTCAATATCTAATGCACCCAGTGAATATGATTTTGGTGACAGTTTTCCTTTTTGATATCTTGAAATGTGATGAATATGCTCTTTTGTAAAAAATAATTTCTTTCATGTAGTCGAATAATTCTTAAATTTTCTCTCCTGGATCCCATTTTCTTTTTCCTTTATTTTGTGAGGGAGGAAGGCAGGGCAATCGGTGTTAAGTGACTTTCCCAAGGTCACACAGCTAGCAAGTGTCTGAGGCCAGATTTGAACTCAGGTTCTGCTGACTCCAGGACCAATGCTCTACTCACTGCACCACCAATCTGCCCTTCCTGGATCCATTTTCAAGGTCAGGTTTTTTTTTTCCCAATGAGATATTTCACATTTTCTCTTATTTTTTAATTCTTTTAACTTTGTTTCATTGTTTCGTGATGTGTTTGGAAGTCATTAACTTCTATTTTCCCAATCCTAATTTCTAAGGAATTATTTTATTCAATGATTTTTTTAAAACCTCTTTTACCATTTGGCACATTCTATTTCTCAATGAGACCTTTTCTTCAGTGTAGTTGTTTTTTGTTTAATAAATTTATTTTTTTTTAATTTTTAATTTACAACACTCAATTCCTGAAGTTTTGGGGTTCCAAATTTTCTTTCCCTCCCTCTCTTCCCCCTCTCCTTTAAAGACAGCGTGTAATCCAATGTAGGTTCTACATATACCTTCACATTGAAATTATTTTCATAATAGTCCAGCTGTAAAGAAGAATTATAGCCAGTGGAATGAATAATAAGAAAGGAGAAATGAAACCAAAAAAGAAGAAACAAAAGAGAGAGGAAAAACTTTGCCACAATCTGCATTCAGATTCCATAATTCTTTTTTCATTATGACCCTTTTGGAGCTATCTTTGAACCTTGCATTGATGAGAGGAGTCAAGTCTATCAAAGTTAGTCTTCACAGATACCGTGTGTCTGTATCATCTATAATGTTATCGTGGTTCTGCTCCCCTCACTCGGCATCAGTTCTTATAGGGCATTCCAAGTTATAACAAAGTCCATCTGCTCTTTATTTCTTATAGCACAATAGTATTCCATTACATTAATGTATCCCAATTTGTTTAGCATTCCCCAATTGATGGGCATCTCCTTAATTTCCAATTCTTTGCCACCACAAAAAGAGCTGCTACAAATATTTTTATACATACAGGTCCCTTTCCTGCTTGTATGATCTCTTTGGGATATAGCCCCCGAAGTGGTATTGCTGGGTCAAAGGGTATGGATATTTTTATAACCCTTTGGGCATAGTTCCAAATTGCTCTCTAGAATGGCTGGATCAGTTCACAACTCCATCAACAATGTAAGAATGTTGCAATTTCCCCACCTCCTCTACAGCATTAGTCATTTTCTTGTTATATTAGCCAATCTGACAGGAGAGATGCAGTACCTAAGAGTTGTTTTGATGTGCATTTCTCTTAACAATAGTGATCTAGAACATCCTTTCATATGCCTATATATCTTTAGCTTCTTCCTTTTAAAACTGCCTGTTCATACCCTTTGACCATTTCTCAATTGGGGAATAACTCATATTCCTATAAATATGGCTCAGTTCCCTGTGTATTTTACATATGAGGCCTTTATCAGTGACACTGGTTGAAAAGATTTTCTCCCAATTTTCTGCTTCCCATCTAATCTTTATTGCATTGGCTTTGTTTACACAGAAACTTTTTAATTTAACATAATTAAAATTATCCATTTTGAATTTTGTGATACTCTCTATCTCTTGTTGGGTCATGAATTCTTCCCTTTCCCATAAGTCTGGCAGGTAAATTATTCCTTGCTCTCACAAATTGCTTATACTATCAGCCTTTATTCCTACATCATGAACCCATTTCAACTTTATTTTGGTATACAGTGCAAGATACTGGTCTGAGCTCAGTTCTTGCCATACCATTTTCCAATTTTCCCAGCAGTTTTTGTGAAATAGGGAATTCTTAGCCTAAAAGCTGGATTCTTTGGGTTTATCAAAAAGTAGATTGCTATAGTCATTGACTACTGTGTGTTGGTGCCTAATCTATTCCACTGCTCCACTGCTATGTTTCTTAGGCAGTACCAAGTATTTTGATGACTGTTGCTTTATAATACAGTTTAAGATCTGGTATGGCTAGGCCACCTTCCCTAGCATTTCTTTTCATCAATTCTCTTGATATTCTTGACCTTTGTTCTTCCAGATGTATTTTATTGTTACTTTATCAAGCTCTATATAATAATTTTCTTGGTATTTGGATTGGTATGGCACTGAATAAATAAATTAATTTAGGTAAAATTGTCATTTTTATTATAATAGCTTGGCTTAACCATTAAAAACTAATGTATTTCCATTTATTTTGATCTGACTTTATTTGTGTGAAAAGCGTTTTGTAATTGTGTTCATATAGGTACTGGGTTTGTCTTGGCAGGTAGACTCCCAAATATTTTATAGTATCTACAGTAACTTTAAATGGAATTTCTCTCTCTATCTCTTGCTGTTGGGCTTTGTTACTAATATATAGGAATCCCAAGAATTTATGTGGGTTTATTTTAGATCTTGCAACTTTGCTAAAGTTATTTATTATTTCAAGTAGTTTTTACTGGATTCTCTAAGTAAATCAATCTATCATCCGCAAAGAGTTATAATTTAGTTTCTTCTTAGCCTATTCTAATTCCTTCAATTTCTTTTTCTTCTCTCATTGCTAAAGCTAACATTTTTAATACAAAAATAATAGGGGTGATAATGGCCATTCTTGTTTCACCCTTGATCTTATTGGGAATGCATCTATCTTAACTTAATTACATATAAAGTTTGCTGATGGTTTTAAGTAAATGCTACTTATGATTTTAAGGAAGACTCCATTTTTTCCTATGCTTTCTAGTGTTTTTAATAGGAATGGGCGTTATTTTCCATAAAAGCTTTTTTCTGCATCTATTGAGATAATCATATGATTGCTGCTAAATTTCTACTTCATAAGATCAACTATGCTGATAGTTTTCTTTGCATTCCTGGAATAAATCCTACCTGGACACAGTGTATTTTTCTTGTGATAGGTTGCTGCAATCTTTTTCCGATTATTTCATTTAAAATTTTTGCATCTTTAATCATTAGGGAGATTCATTTATCATTTTCTTTTTCTGTTTTGACTCTGTCTCGTATAGGTATAAGTACTATATTTGTGTCATGAAAAGAATTTTGTAATACTACTTCTTTGCCTATTTTCCCAAATAATCTATAAAGTATGGGGATTAATCTTTTTTTAAATGTTTGATAGAATTCACTTGTAAATCCATCTGGCCCTGGAGATTTTTTTCCTAGGGAGTTCATTGATAGTTTGTTCAATTTATTTTTTCTGAGATGAGACTATTTAAGTGTTTTACTTCCTCTTCTATTAATCTGTGCAATTTGTATTTTTTTAAGTATCCATACATTTCCCAAAGATTATCAAATTTATGGGCAAACAAAAGGGCAAAATAATTCTTAATTATTGTTTTAATTTCCTCTTCATTGGAGGTGAATTCACCATTTTCATTTTTGATACTGGTGATTTGGTTTTCTTCTTTCTTTTTGTAAATCAAATTGACCAAGTGTTTAACAATTTTATGGTTTTTTTCATAAAACGAGCTCATAGTTTCATTTAGTAGTTCAATAGTTTTCTTGATTTCAATTTTATTAGTCATCCTTGGTTTTTAGTATATATAATTTGGTATTTAGTTGGGGATTTTCAATTTGTTTTTTTTTCTAGCTTTTTAAGTTGCATGCCCATTTCATTGACCTCTTTCTTCTTTATTTTATTCATGTAAGCATTCAGAGATATAAAACTTACCCTAGGAACTGCTTTCACTACATCCCATACATTGTCTCATTATTGTCATTCTTTTAATGCAGTTGTTGATTCTTTCTATGGTTATTTTTCTTTGACCCCCTTATTCTTTAAAATTAGATTATTTAGTATCCAATTAATTTTTAATGTATCTTTCCATGGTCCTTTATTACAAATAATTTTTATTGCATCATAAATTGTAAAGGATGCATTGACTATTTCAACCTTTCTGCACTAGATTATGAGGTTTTTATGCCATAGTAAATGGTCAATTTTTGTGTATGTGCCATATACCACTGAGAAAAAGTATATTCCCTTCTATCCCCACTCATTTTTCTCTCGAGGTCTATCATATCTACCTTTTCCAAAATTCTTTTCACCGCCTTGACTTCTTTCTGATTTATTTTAAGGTTAGACTTATCAAGTTCAGAGAGGAGGAGGCTGAGATCCCCCACTAGTATAGTTTTGCTGTCTATTTCTTCCTGTAACTCCCTTAACTTCTCCTCTAAGGATCTTTAAGCTATACCACTTGGTTCATAGATGTCAAGTAATGATATTACTTCATTGTCTATGATGACTTTTAGCATGATATAGTTCCCTTTCTTATCTCTTTTAATTGGATATATCTTTGCTTTTGCTTTGTCTGAGATTAGGATTGGTACCCCAGCTTTTTTTTTTTTTTTTACTTTAGCTGAAGTGCAATATATTCTACTCCAGCCTTTTACCTTTACTTTGGGTGTATCCTCCTGTTTCAAATGTGTTTCTTGTAAAAAAATATATTATAGGATTTTGGTTGTTAGTCCATTCTCGTATCCACCCCCATTTTATGGGAGAGTTCATTCCATTCACAATTACAGTTATGATTACTATCTGTATCTTTTTTCCACTTCATTTTTCCTATTTATGTTCTTATTTTTGCCTTCTTCCTTCCCCTCCTCAAACGTGTTTTGCTTTTGACCACTGCCTCCTTCCATTCTCCCTCCCTTTCAGCCCCTCTTTGTCTTACCCTTTACCCTTACTACTTCTTCCCTCCCTTCTATCCTTTTCAGATGTCTTACTAACTACACCATTCTCAAAATTAGTAAATATCATTCTCCTGTATTGGGATGTAAATAGTTTGCCCTTGTTGAAAAACAACTTTGTTGTTCCTGTTTACCTTTTTGTGCTTGTCTTGAGTCTTGTATTTGAAGATCAAATTTTCCATTGAGCTCGGGCCTTTTCATCAGAAAGTTCTGGAATTCCCGTATTTATTTGAATGTTCATATGCTTGCCTCAAAGATGATGCTCAGTTTTGCTGTGTAGTTGATCCTTGGTTGTAGTTCACCCTCCTTTGCCTTTCAGAATATCATATTCCAATCCCTATAATCTTTTAATGTAGAAGTTGAAGGGTCCTGCATGATCCTGAGTGTAGTTCCATGATATTAAATTGTTTATTTCTGGCCGCTTGCAGTATTTTCTCCTTGAACTGATACTTCTGGAATTTGGCTACAATATTCATTGGAGTTTTCAATTTGGGATCTCTTTCAGGGAGTGATCATTTCCTATGGTTCTAGGATCTCAGGCATTTTTCTCCAATGATTTCTTGGAAGATACATTCCATAGTCTTTTTTTCATCATGGGGGAAGACCAATAATACTTAGATTATCTCCCCTCAATCTAATTTCCAGTCAGTTGTTTTTCCAGTGTGATACTTTACATTTTCTTCTATTTTTTATTCTTTAGATTTTGTTTGACTGATTCTTGATGACTCATAGAGTCGTTAACTTCTACTTGTCCTATTCTGATTTTTAACAAATTATTTTCTTCAGATAGCTTCTGCATCTCTCTATTTGGCCAATTTTGCTTTTCAAGGATTCATTTTCTCTTGTTAGATTTTGCGATTTTTCTTTTACCTCTCTTATTTGTGTTTTAAAGTCTTCTTTGAGCTCTTCCAGGAATGCCTTTCAGGCTTGACACCAGATCATATTCCCTTTTGAAGTTTCAGATGCGGGTATAATATCAGTGCTGTCCTCTTTTGAATCTGTATTTTTTAACTTCTCTGTCCCCATAATACAATCAATGGTCTTTTTTTTTCACTTTTCCAGCTTGTTTCTTCCTGGTGGTTGCCTCTTTCCTCCTTTTAAAGTGTATCTCTGCTTCTGGGTCCCAGGGGGCTCTGTCACAAACTTCTTGTGCTGGGAGCTAGGGGCCTGGTTACTGCCTTTGTATGCCGTGGCCTCAGGTTTTTGTCAGCTAGAAGCTATATACTGCTGCAGCTCATCTGGGGCTGAGCTGGAGCTGACTGGTGTGTGCCAAGGATTGATGCCCAGTGAAGTCTTTCTGAGTTTCCCCTGGGTTACACTGAAGATCACAGTGTGAGGTATGGGGGAGGGGTGCTCTGGCTGCTGGAAGTCACCTCTTCCCCTAAGGCTGTGCTATATAGCAGGCATGGTCTCAGCTATTACTCTGCACTTTTGTGTGCCAATTCTCCTGGCTGTGTGAAGGCACGTCTGTGGTCCTGGTGTTGACTTTGCCAGCTCCACCCCCACTGGGGTTCAAGAACTCACACTGGTCTGCTAAGGTGGTGTTTGCTGGGATGCCTCCCTTCCTGTACTGGTCTCCTTCTGTTACCTCAAGAGGGGTCTCTCTACCTTCCTGAGCTAAAAGACTACTGAATCTCCACTTCTGGCTACTCTATTCCAAGGCTTATCCTACAGCAGTATTCTCTGGGCTATTCCAGGGAGCGATGACAGCTCTTAGAGTTTACATGGCCATCATGGCTCTCTGAAGTTCAAGAAGGTGAGATTGAAATCTTTAGACTGTGTGCTAATAGCCCCAGGAGCAGTCGCTGCTCCTGCTGCCACAGTGTCTTCTGTCTCACCTAGCTTTGAGAGACTCCGGTACTTCCCTGAGATACCTGGGGCTTGTCAATGCAACTGGAGGTCTGGGTCTGCTCCCATTTCAGTATAATGCTCTGGTATGTTCAAACATAGTTCTGTATGTCCAGCACTCTCCCAGCCCAGTCAAACAGATCCCTCTCTTTGTACACTCTCCTGGCTTGGAAATCTGCCACACTCTGTCTCCCAGTGGATTCTACCTCTCTCAAATCTGTTCAGATTCACTTCTCAAGAGGTATCTGAAAGATTTTGTGAGAGAGTTTAGGGAGTCCCTGCTTTCACTCTGCCATCTTTGATCTTCCCCCATAATTTTCTTGCATTACTCTCATTTCTTTTCCCAGTTTTTCCTCTATCACTCTGATATTTATATTTAACTCTTCCAGGAATTCTTGTTGAATTTTTTTTTTCCAATTTGCATTCATCTTTAAGAAACAGCTTGTAGCTGTTTTCATATTCTTATCTCTTAAGTCTATTTTTTAAGTCTCCTGCCACCATAGTGGCTTTTTATGGTCAGGTTCTTTTTCTGTTGTTTGCTAATTTTTCCAGCCATTTCTTCACTTTGAACTTTATGTTGATGTTGGCCTCTGTTAACTTGGGAATTGCAAGGCATTGTCTGAAACATCAGGGTTTTTCTTTCCTATTCTGCTATTTTCAGAGCAAGTTCTGGAGATCTGGAAGTTTTTGTTTCAGAGCAAGTTCTGGAGATCTGGAAATATGATCACTGCTCTATTGGTCTTTGCTCTTGTATTCACCCAAGAAGGGTCCCTGCTAGGGGAAGAGGCTGATGCTCCTCTTGTTCTGGAATTGTGACTAGGGCATTGGCTCTCCTGTAGCTACAAGTTACAGTAGTTCCCTGGACATGCAATGAAGTACCCTTCTCCCTTTCAACTGACAACGAGCACTCCTTTCTACCCTGGAAGTATAAGACACCCAGAACTACACATGGGGAATAGAGTTGTCAAACTCTTTCCAGTCTTTCTCTCCCCTGAGTGAGTATGTGGATCACGTTTTAAAAACCCCTGCCCTAGAGCAAACAAAAGATTCTTTCCTGTGACTAATAACCTAATCTTTTCGGAAAAGTAAAGATAATGATCTTAAATTGACAAAATATGTTTTTCTATGATTGTTGTTCTACTAATCTCTTTCTCTCTGATCTTGTGCTTTTATATAAAGGTTTTAAGTAAGAAAATATTTATTTATATATTCAATATACATTCAATTGAAGTAAAATTGATATTTTAATTTGCTTCCACAATATATTCATTTCTATGTGGTTAAACATGTATGACAAGTTGAATGATCCTAACATTGACACACACAGTTTTTTGAATATAGGCCAGTGTATCTGGTCAAATTTTCTGTAAGCCTGGCCACCACTCTGAGATTCATTTTCTTTTTCATATAGAAAATAAGTAGATAAAGGTTGATGGTCTCTAATTAGATAATGAACAGAAAGAGCTTTGTATTCCTTAAAAAAATAACATAAATGTATCATTATTGTGAATACGTCTTATAATGTCACTTCTAGCTCAATCATTCAGTGATCTAAGTTATTCACAGATATTTTAAATGACCAATATTATTGTTTAATTCACATTTATTTTCCCCTCATGGAGAAAGAAAAGAATCTAATTGTTACTCTATGGTCAGTAGTACAGAATTAATTCTCCACTTTGTCAGTTAAGAACTACACACATATATGTATATGCAAATATAATTTTATATAATTCACTTTTCTATACACATGTATCCATACATATACACATATACTTATTGTGTAGGTACATATATACACATCTATATGAATATCCAAAATATTTACACCTGCTAACCAGTATATATTTGTAGAATGTACATGTATATACATACAGAGGAACAGACACATTTACAAACCTACCTACTCATATATTTCTATAACATTTTATGTTTGTGAAATATCATCCTCCTAACTACTTTATGAAATAGCATGCCACACAAATTTTATTATCCCTATTCTACAGATGAAGAAAATGGGGCTTAATGAAATAAAGTGAAAGTCCCAGGTCATACAGCTCATGTGACCACCATATAGAACTGAGATTAACCAGCTAGCTCCCCTAACTCTCATGGTGGTATTCTAGATTCTATTTCATCAGCCCCTCAGTTTGGAGCATTCGAGGGGAAAAAGAAAAGAGGGGGGGAAAGTCATTTTTTCAAATTGCCCCAATTCCCTGTACAATACATTGATGTTTTTGCTCTTTGTCATTATTACCTGGATGTCCTTACTTGCTGTCATATATAATTGTTTTCAGTTGAAACCTTTAACAAGACTTAAGGGTGTGTGTGTGTGTGTGTGTGTGTGTGTGTGTGTGTATGTACGTGTGTGTGTATGCATGTGTGTGTGCGTGTGTGTGTGTGTATGCACGTGTGTGTGTGTGCGCGCGTGTGTGTATGTGTGTGTACATGTGCACCATTAAGATGTCTCAGCCATGTAACAAATACCTTTGTGCCAAGGAAGACAATATCTGACAAGGGACGGTAATTGTTAACCACAGCTTGAATATGAGATGTTATGAGAAGTCCAACATAACACCTGTTATAATTAATAATTAAAAGGGGCCATTTGGCCTTTTTCTGACTAAGACTCATGGGTGCATTTGCAAATGAGTGGGGTTATTGCATGCCTAGAGTCTGGTCTTTAGGTTTATGTGTTCAAGAACCTGATTTAATAAGGTCATGCCAGGACTCTTCCTTCTTTAGATGACTGATTCATGATAAACAAATAAACATGAGACTGATTGATAAATCAGAATGTCTATCCCAATCAAATAGAAATGAGAGACTTAAAATACCTAGCATGCTTAATAGGAATATTTACTCAGAGAACCAAATCAGTACCTCAGAATCACAGAAATGCAGATATAGAATGAACATTCTTTCATCCTCCTCATTTTAAAATAGAGAAAACTGAGGCTCCAATAGTTTAAATGGCTTCACACTTGTCTCACAAATGCTGTAGATGGCAAAATAAGGACATTTTGGATGACTGTAATATTACAGTCACTGTGCTAGTTACATTGAACAGAAATGAAAGAAACCTCTGCCTTCAAAAAACTTATATTCTTTTGAGGACAATGGCAAGTACATAGAGAAATGCATACAAACAAATATTTACATACATGTAAATACAAACATTTATAATTTTAAATGTTTCTATAATTTATATTAACTTATACATGATTTACATATATACACATGTCTGTGTTTATGTATATATGCCTACACTGGGTGTAGATATACATATGCATGTTTATATTTGTACACATATATATATATATGTGTGCATAACACAAGTGTGTACATACACATATACACATAAGTGCATATATACACATATACATACACATATGCATACTTACATATCACATAGAAGGTGGTACTCAGACTAAATTTCAAGGCATAACAGGACTTTAATGCATGAACAGATCACTTAGGATATAGACACCATGTGACAGATGCCAGGGAGCTGCTTCTGGGAAATGTTCCCCTATCAAGTGGGTAGGAGCATCCTCTTTCCATTGGCTACATAAATGGAACTAGTTGCATATTGACATTTCCTTTATGGAAAAACCATAGCTCTCTCTGATGCCACACAGGAGTGAATATCTCATTCTCCCACATTTTGTGCATTATGTATTTTCCCTTCCCATTAGATCATATGAGAAACTGACTTGAGTTTTAAATCTTATTTTATTTGTTTTCATTTATACATACAACAAATAGAGTGCTAGACCCACCAGGGTCCAAGCCATAGGAACCTTGGATCTTAGAGTACAGGACAGATGTTTCTGTCAGCCCAGAATGACAGCCCTGAAAGCTGATTCCAAGGAGCAAGCTAAGAGGGGGGAATACCTATGAATTTGGAACTTGGTGGAACTTTGCTATATAGGAACTGAATTATAATACTTTTTTTTCCTCAGAGACCAAGGGAATAGAAGGGGGGCATTATGCCCCTCAAATTTTGATGGAAACATGTGTATGTTTGTTCTTGCTAGACCTTTGAAGTATATGTTCTTTTGTAAAAGCTAATCTAACTCTAAAGTGGATAAATGGAAATAGTATTTTTGAATCAGGTAGTTTGGGTTCATGCAATTAAGTATGTTTAATTAATGTTAAAAGAACCAGAAGATGTCATTGAACATTTTGGATGGATTCTTTTCAGAGGATTTATGGGAAAATAATTGACAATAGTATTACATAATGAGAAGGAATGATCTGTATCAGTGGAAGATATAATAGCCATGTTATAATAGATACATTGAAATTTGGATTAAGAACTGAGTGAAAATAAAAAAGAAAGATTAGATGAACTTATGCAATGGCATTATTAAGCTAGTCTAGATTAATGCAAAGATTGTAGTACCAGAACACATGTGTTAATGACCATTATTGAAGGAAATTACAATACCCTTTCCCTGATGATGCTAGAGAGACAGTGACCATTTATATTACTTCCTTCTTTTTCCTGACTCCAGAAAACCTGATCACTGTGGTCATAGTACTTGACAACTTGCTCTAAGATCAGCATTTATCTTACATTACTTACATTTTTAGTTATAAGGTTAGTGTAATGGAATGGTCACTGTACTTGGATTCTGATTCAAACCTAGTCTCCAATACTTGCCACGAATTACCAAGGGTGATGACTTAACCTGTATGAGGTTTCATTCTGTAAACATATGGTGGGAGTTATAATATGTATGCAATTTTCCTAATAAAGTGTTTTAGAGTGAAAGTACTTCTTGAGCCATAAAGCCATACATAAATTTATTATAATATTTATATTTTTATCACTTTCCTGATGCAATATCATAATAATATCAGCAACTATTTACAAAACCTTTCTTTGCATATCCTTCTTGCTTTCTATTTTATGTTTTTTTTTTTCTTTTAGCTTAATGAGTAACAGTTTCTCAGAATCACAGCTGGTACAAATTACGTTCTCCCTGGGCATGACCCATGATGGGAGTGATAAAATGAGGGGCACGTTGAAAACTTCTCTTTAGACAAATTCCCATGGAATATTTTTTCTCAATGTATCATTCTGCTATCCTTCCTTTTATTAGCCATTGTTAACACTTTCCATCATAAGGAGGTTCAGTGGGTTATATAGTCTTTAGCTTCCAGTCCTTTTCAATCTCATATTGTTGGCTAAACTGTGGATCTGACCAAGTGGTGCCTGAGGCCCAAAGTTCCATGTGGAGTTCTAACCGGAGGAACCCATGATTTCCAGGGAGTACTGAGAATATGGGGGAAATTGTCAAAGTGAGAAAAGAAGTGCTGAAGATATACACTGTCTTCTTAACAATTCAGCCTACAGCCAGCTGTGTGTGTGTGTGTATGTGTATGTGTATGAGTGTGTGTGTATAAAATCCCTGAATGCAGAGTGAGAGTGAATCATGTGTTACTTTTGCTAAGAGTGAAATTAAGTATCAGCCTGTCTGGTAGTTACCCAGAGGTTTAGCCTATCTATTCTTCCAGAAAAGTCTGAAGAATATGACTTTTGCTTATCTGTTAAATATGCAAATCCTCATAATAAAGCCATGATGTAGTGGGTTCCAACATATGTAAAATTCTATGTAAATAATAATTATTCATATTTACCATCTACCCAAATTCATGTCTCCATGAATTTCTTCTCCTCCATGAGAGTACTTGCAGGTAAAAATAGCACTAAAGTATGTATTATTTTTTGAACAAAGTTACTATTGAGACAATTATAAATCCTATTTCAATCCTACAACATATGTCTTCTTAGGAGACATTGGCATACCATGTTTTCAGGCCAATTAGTGTAATTTCCAGGTGTTTTATGTTAGAAATATGTTAAGTCAGTGGTATGAGTCATATTGCTTCAATATCAGTGTTCATAATTACTGGGAGGAAGAGAGGAAAATATATATTTTTAAAGAGCTCAATTAATCTTATCTTTAGTTTTCTTTTCTTTGGCATCACTGTCTCTGCCTCTCCACACCCTTGCATTACTCAACAATAAAATGTTGCTAAAAATAAAATTTGTAACAAATAATTCAAGTCAAGGAAAATAAATCCACATTAAGGTTTTGTTCAGAAATATATGTCACCACATCTTGATTTGATCTTTCCTCTGTGTATTATTAGCAAAGCAATAATCACAATATAGACAATGATGATCATTATATCCATGTGGTTCTGTCTTGCAAAGTATTAGAGACTCTTCATACAGAAGATAGAAGAAGTAAACCATTTATTCAGACAACAGAGAACCAGATCCCAAGACCAATAGACCCAATCCATCATAGCAGCAAAGAATTCAATACACAATATCACAGTGGAGAACCACTCCATATCAAAGCCATCTGTCCCTCTGCTGGAGCCTTGACACCAACGATCACTCACAGCACAGCTACCAAGTCTGCTCTCTCTCTCTCAGCTCTAACTGCTCTCTCTCTCTCCGAATTTCCTGTGACACACTTTCCTTTTCCTTTCAGAGAGCTCTTCCCACAACATGTGACTTGGGCTTCCTGAGATGTAAGCAGGTCAAATGACCTATTAATGGGTGGGAAAGATCTTCAAATCCAATTTGTCATTACACTATGTAAAGAGATGGATAAAATATTTTCATATCATATTTTCAGAATGCATGAGGTGTTCAAGAATGGTCTAGTATCTCTGGTATGAGGGCTGCCAAGCCCTTTTCAAGTTGTTCATCTGCCTTCAGTCTTTACTTGCCATGCAGCTCTCACATGTGTCTCCAACAAGCTGCAGCACACACACGAGACCACACCATGGTAAAACATCTTGGAAGACTTGGGCTAAACCAGGTTGAGGGTAACTAATGGGCCTCAAACCTGCTGGTGAGTTAGGAGGGTTTCTATACCAACTATGTGAAGAATTCCCTGGTGGAATAGGTGGATGTGCATATTTTGAAGAATCAACATCAATAGATTAAATATCTTCTCCATATGTGAACAGTTTGTTATTTACTTTGAAGTAAAGCTGAGCCAAAATACTGTTGGTAACAGTGAAGCAAAAAGGAGTGCACCATTTACAGAGATTTAGTACACAGCACCACATTTACTCATCTGGATCAGAACACTTGAAAACATCAAGATTGGTTTGATGAAAATTATGGGGAAATTCAGAAATTACTAACAAAAATCAAGAACTCAACACGATTTATCAACAGGTTAGTTTGTCTTTCACTAAGAAGGCACTATTTCACTCAATCAAAAGTAAAGTACAAACAAAGCTTAGAGAGATGTGAAATTCTTGTCTCAATAAGAATGCAGAGGAGATACAATTTTATACTTATAGTAACTATATAAAGCATTTTTATGATACCTTGAAGGCTATTGAAGGGCAAGACTTTTGGCACTTCTCAACTACTCAGTGAGGATGCAGTCACAGTGGTCAATGATAAGGACATGATTCTAAAGAAATGTACTGAACACTTCCATAGCATTCTCAAAAGATTATCATCAACCAATATTGAAGCCATTGACTGTATACCTCAGGTTGATGTCAGTCCCTTTCTAGCTGAACTTCAACTGAAGAAGTGTTTTTAAATGCCATTAGGCTCCTCTCATGTGGCAAAGTGCCTGGTGCTGATTCTCTTCCAGCAGAGATATATAAGGCAGGAGTCAGTAGACTCATGCAAAAGTTCATGTAAAAGCTCACAGAAACATTCCAAGTTATGTGTCAAGAAAGCATCCCTAGGAGATCAAGAATGCTTGTATTGTCCATCAATATAAAGGAAAAGGCAATAAGTTGTCTTAGGACAAAAAATGGAGTGAGAAGGTCCTCTCTCTTAGTCACTGACAGCAAGATTCATGCCAGAGTGCTCCTTATTCAGCTGTTCCTTCATCTGGAAAATGGTAATTTACCAGAGAACTAGTGTAGCTTCAGAAAAGGCCAAGGAAGAGTCCACATAGTTTTCTGCCCAACAACTCCAGGAGAAATTTCAGGAATAGAACAGAGGTCTGTACACAACATTCATTGATCTGAACAAGACCTTTGATACTGTCAGTCATGAGGGCCTGTGGAAGGTCATGGTGAACTTTGGTTGCCCAGGGAAGTTCATCAGCATTGTAAACTGGTTTCATGATGGCATACTTCCATGCTTTCTGGATAATGCACAATGCTCTTATGCTTTCCCATTCACCAATGGAAAGAGACATGGCTGTGTGCTTGCTCCCATCTTTTCAGCATGATGTTTTTCAGTAGTGTTGTCAGACACCTTCAACAAGGATAAAAGTGTCATTAACATCAGCTACTGAAGTAATGAAAAATTGTTTAACTTGAAAAGGCTACAGACCAAGGATAAGTGGGGAGAGAGTTGGTGCATAAAATTTTTTCCTCCCCAGATTATTGTACACTCAGTGCAGCCTCTGAGGCTCAGAAGCAACAGAGTATGGATAGATTCTCTGCCACTTGTTCATAGTAAATAGAGGAATTTTGAATGCTATGGATAAGTCCATTGACCTTAACAATATACTTTCTAGAAATGTACATGTAGACGATGAGGTTGATGCAGGCATTGCCAGAGCTAGCTCAGCATTTAGAAGGCTCCAAAAGAATAAATGATTAAGAAGAGGTATTAGGTTGTCCACCAAACAGAGCCACTGTGCTGATCTCATAGTTGTGTACCTGTGAAACCTGGACAATATACTAGTGCTGCATCAATAAATTAAATTGATCCCATTTGAATTGTCTTAGGAAGATTCTGAAGATCATCTGGCAAGACCAGGTACCAGACACTGAGGTCCTTTCTCAGTCTGAACAGCCATGCATTTAAACCCTACTCTACAGAGGGCACCTCCTTTGGTCTGGCCACACTGTTTGAATCCCAAACATATGATTGCCTAAAGACTATTTTACAGAGGACACACACAAGGTAAGCATTCATGCAGACTTCAGGAGAAGAGATACAGGGGCACTCTCAATGCATCTCTGAAGAACTTTGGAATCAATTGTGAGACATGGTAGACACTGGCACAGGACCATCCACCACGACATATCTGAATCAATAAAGGCACTGTGCTCTATGAGCAAAGTAGAATTGCAGTAGCTCAAAATATATGTGAGATGCCAAAATTTAGAAAAAAAATCTTGCTTCTAAGTGTTCATATGGAGTATTGTGTCTGACCTTTGGTAGAGTCTTCCAAGTTCATATTTGTTTGATCAGCCATACTCAGGCACATTGACCCACAAGTCCTCTTTGAATATGAAGTAAAACAACCAATTTAGGAGATTCTGAAGATCACCTGGCACGATAAGGTACTGGATACTGAGGTCCTTTGTTGAGCTGAACTGCCAGTCATTCAAAGCCTATTACAGAAAGAATAACTTCAATGGCCTAGCCACATTATTTGAATGTCAAACATATGACTGCCTAAACCACTATTTTACAGAGAACTCACATAAGGCTGGTACTTACATACAGATCAAGAAAAGTGATGCAAGAACACTCTCAATATCTCTCTGAAAACCTTTGCAATTGAATGTGAGGCATGGAAGACACTAGCATAGGACTGCCCAGCATGGCTCGCCAGCATAAAAGAAGGAGTTGTGCTCGATGAGCAAAGTAAAATTGCAGTAACTCACAATAAATGTTAGAAGCCAAAATTTAAAGACATCTGCACTCCAAGTGTCCATATGAACTATTTGTGCCTGACCTGTGGTGGAGCCTTCCAAGCTCATATTGACCTGATCAGCTAGTCAGACACCCTTTGCATTGACTGCAACCTAGTGATGCCAATTTGTTCCTCTTTGAGCATGAAGGACAAATAAAAACATTATAGCATTATAGTTTCTCTGATGACATGGTTGATCATTTTTTGATATGAATTCTTAAAATTTTCAAAGTTGATTTTTTTTCCACTTGGTAAACAGATTTAGTTTTTCTTCAGTTCTATAGAACAATAATAATTCATTATATTCATGTGGTCCTTATGGAAAATTCATTTCATTTTTTGAGTATTAACAGTTATTACAGAGTGAATTTTTCTTTTTATATTGAATTTTGAAGATTCTATAGTTCTATTATAATTCTTTTTAGTTATCTGTATTTTTTGTGGTTTACTCATCTTTCCTGCCTTAGTTCATGAATTGGGGTATTGCGACAGAGCCAGCTGAACTTCAGTGAGAAGGTCAGCTATGTTTGGTTTTCATCTGAGTCACCTGTGTTTCTTGACTGATCTTAACCTTCTTGGCTTACTGAGTCACTTGAGTTATGGATCACTGAGGTTCAGAGAACTGGATTTTCCACGGTTCTAGACAATAAACATTTATTAAGTGCCTACTATGAGCCAGGCATTTTGCTAAGTACTGTGGATACAAAGAAACATAAAAGACAGTCCCCTTCACCCAAGAGCTCACAACCTAATGGAACCAACAATATTCGAATAACCATGTAAAAGCCATATACACGATATATAGTATATTTTACATTAATTGTGTTTTTCTTAGATTTATTTATATTACATACATGTATATACCTTATTTTATGTCAATTTATTATTTTGGATTATCTATTTTATTTACTATATATACTATGTATAGTAGATTCTGTGATTTTCAGAGTGTTAGAGACCATGGAGCATATGGGCCTGACCTGTTCCACTCTGTGAGCTGCTGCTACTACCACAGGTACACAACACTGGTCATTTGCACTCCTACCTCCCATAACTTCTAAAGTCTATTCTGTGATTTTCTGGAGCCCAAGGGTTTCCTTACAGGAATGCTCCTTTTTATTACTTCTGGATACAGTGCCATGCAGAATATGTCTCAAATGAGATTAATATATGTAAAGTTCTTAACATACTTGCTGGCACATAGTAGGTGATAATAAAAACTTATTCTCTCTTATGTCCCTCATCAGTCTCTCATAAACTGATAGAGACTTGCTTGTTTGAGTGTCAATGCTAGCTTTTCTGGCTGGCACTTTCTGTTAACTTCCAACAATCTTGTGACTTTTTGTGCAAGTATGGTATAGAAGAAATCACTTTAATTGCTCATTAGATATTTTCATCATTATCTATCTGGTGCTGTTTTTCTTTTTGCTATTATAGAAATGTGAAAGTTAGACAGCCTGCTTCTGATCAAGAATCTCTGTTGACCAGACGTCCCATTTCCTCATCTTCCAAATGAGGATGCTGAGGCCCAGTGTGTGAAATGACTTACCATAGGTCCCATAGGCTATACATGCCAAAGCTAAGACACAAACCCATGACCTCTGATTAAAAATCCAATTTTTGCTTTTTCTCCCCAAGATACAACACTGATCCTCAGAAGGAGAAAGGTGGGGGGCAGGGGTTGGGGGCTATTTTCCTCTGTATAAAAAAATCAAGAAACGTGGTATATGGTTGCCCTAGTTAATTCTGAATGAGAGACTAAGTTCAGAATGGTATTGCCCCCAAAAGAATTTAGGAGACACAGTTCACCCATCTTTTTTTTAAATTATGTATTCCTTTTACAAAGGATATTTTAACATCTTCAGTCCATATGCATACGCACATGCATAAATCAATAAGTAACATTGAGATATTTATTTTAGGGGAAGGAGGGTCATTTTCAAATTACATTTCTCCATGTTCTGCTGCTTCATGATAGCAAATCAGTATAGCAGTCATGTGACATATGAAGTTGATTCTAGTCAAGAAGAATGGGACCATTTTTATTTAATAGTGTACTGATTTTATTTTTTTTCCAAGGAAAGAAGATGTATTGCTAGAGGCGAATGATGTATATATTTCTGCAACATGTTGTAATCATAATCCATTAGAAATGATTACCATCAAAATATACCATGGTCCAAATAAGTTCATGTTTCTTTAGTGCACAGAGGCAAGAACAAGGGCAGCTGCTTGGGCAGCATGATACAGTTGCTATACCATCTGACCCATGTCAACAGTAATCTCAGTCAAACTTGAAAGCACCCAAATATTAGATGGGGGCATTCTAACATTTGTGACTTGTTGTTACAGAGCAGCATCTAAAAATAAAGGCAGTCCATCAGCCTCAGCTCATGAGAAATTGGATTTCATCAGAATGTAAAAGAACCTCATAGTGGACTAATGCTGTCTGGGAAAGTTTGCTGGCTGTCAGTGGTTCTATATGGCACAGAAGGTTGGCAGCCTGTTGCCCAGATAATTTGTCTTTCTTTACTTGAGGTGACAAATGACAAAAGAATCATTTGGAAAATCTTATTTACGCACTTTGATTTTTAAATGCTGACTGCACAAAACAAATTTTATAAATATAATAAATTGATATATTGAACACTTGCAGTTGCTGAATTGGTATAGTTTTACCTTGGTATGCAATTAGATATGAATATGCAACATTAATATACACTGAAAAGTTAGGTGCTAGATTCACAGAAATGTTCTTAATGGGAAAAAAGGAAAAAAAAAAGAGAAAAAATAGAAAAATTAAATATTATAGAGTGAGGAATTTGCTTGATAAAATAATTATGTACTGATGTTATGAATAAAATTCAATTAAACAAATATTTAAATTCCCTGAATCATTGCTTCTCTACTCAGAGGAAATAGATGTAAATCCCACCTGTGACACTTGTCATGTCTAATGAGAAGCTAATCACTTGCCTTCCCTGGGTATCAGATTTTTTTTATTTGATTTTATTTATTTTATTACTTATTTATATTTTTATTTGCTCTATGAACTTTAGATGAGGAGATCAGAATTATTATGAAGACAGATCAAGTCCCATTATACTTAAATATTGTCATTTGAGCATATGTTGGAGAAACTGCAGAAGAAAAAATTAAACATATGACCCTTGTATTCAAAAAGTGACATGAAGAAGGATTAAATGTGGTGTGTTTGGCCCAAATATCAGAGCTAGAAGGAATAGATGCACTTTTTCAAAGAACCGCATTTGGGCTTCGTGTAAAGAATATTTTCTAATAATTATCATTATTTAAAAGTAGAATGGGCTGTCACAGGAGGCTGTGGGTTCCTCTTTTTGGAGGTCTTTGAACAAAGGTAGTATGAATACATGTTATAGTTAATATTATTAATAGTCTTTTTGTCTTTGCTTTTGGGCTATTTGGCCACTGAATTCCTTTAAAACTAAAAAAAAATGTGGTTCTGTGATCCATTTTCAAGTTGATCAGTGTGTATTTCACCCAATATGCAGATCACAGCATATCTATGGCAGTCAATCCTGTGTTACTCTTTCCCATATTTTCCCATAAGTTCATTATAAAATATGCTCAGAGTCTTCCCTTTGTTGTCCTGACATTACAATGATATCATTTCTGTCCACAGATTACCTCTCACTGTTGCCAAATGACAAAATTATATTTTTCAAATAATTCATTTATTTTTTGAAGGGGGGAAGGCAGGGCATTTGGGGTTAAGTGACTTCCCCAAGGTCATACAGCTAGTAAGTGTGTAAAGTGTCTGAGGCTGGATTTGAACTCAAGTCCTCCTGACTCCAGGTCTGATGCTCTACTCAGTGAGCCACCTAGCTGCCCCAAATAATTCATTTCTTGACATCTTCTTTTATACCACTTCTCTTGAATAATTCATTGTGTGTGATGTGTTGCAAACTGTTCATGTCCAACATATGTTTCAATTGCCTTATGTGACAGGGAGAATACTTAAGGGAGAATATTTAAAATTTAAATTTAAAAATAGAATTTGATTTGAAGGGGATGTGAGTTTTTTTTTAATTAAAGCTTTATTAACCAGCCAATTGCGATTAAAGTTTAATGTTTTACTAAATTAAATTAATTAAAAAGTTTAATGATTAAACTATATTCATGTAAAGAGGAAATAACTATTATCTATCCAGACACCTCTAAAATTTTGGAAAAAATTGTTTTTTTATCAATCTATCTCTCTATCTATCTATCACACTATCTGTCTTCTACTTTATTTTAAAGCATGAATATATTTTATTAATATTAAAATATGATCCTGTTATATGAATTTCAACAAAGTATAATATAACTTTTACTGGGATATCTTATTTCTTACATTGCACTAATACGAGACTGTCAGATTAGACCTTTCTATTAACTGCCCAGACCATTATTCATAACTATTCAACTATACTAAAGGAGAAGAAAGTAATAAGAGGGGAGAGAAGGGGAGGGATATTTGTCAGCATATCGAAAATTTGGCTATCCTGAGCAGAAATAGTTTGAGTCAAAGTGTGAATATTTAGTTATTTTTATGTTTTAATTAAAATCAGCTACTGTGTCAACCTACAATCTAACAGACTCTGCACAACGTGTTTGGGCTATGACCACAAACAATAATAATCCTTGTCCTAAAGAAAATTGAATTCTACCAGTTTCCATTATTTTCTAATGAACTTCAAAACACTACAGACATTTACATTGAACACAGATTATACTCCCCCTGTGAAATTACTTTGCAGTTAAATCTATTCTGTATATACTTATGCATGTATTTGTTGTCTCCCACACTATAATGTAAGCTTCTCATTAGCAGATATTATTTCATTTATTGTATTTATATCCACAGCATCAAGTATTTTGACTGGAAAAAAATGGGCTCTTTAATAAACATGTGCTTATTGACTGATTGGTTCATGTGTGTGTGTGTGTGTGTGTGTGTGTGTGTGTGTGTGTTGATTTTATATATATATATATATATATGTATATATATATATATGTATGTATACGTACATATATGCAAGGAAAACATACATATACAAACATAAATATATTTGCATATGCACCTATACGCACAAATAGGTAAATACATAGATAGATAGTTTTTCTTTAGTTAGTCTTTGTTAAGAGCAAGTATCTTTAACCCTCTTTTAAAAGGCTTCTTCACTTAATAGTTTATTTTAACATATTCCACTTTAAAAGCATCATATCAGTCCACTCTCATAGAATCATATACTATCTGCACAGAATGGAATTACTTTTTTTTCATTATCAAACAGAGAACAGCAGAGGTCACAAGGGTCATTTAATTAGTTTTAATAAAAAAGACATAATGATATAATAGTATTTTATGCTTGCTATGCACCTCTCATCTTAACCATCTCCAAGTGCTGAGGGTATTCTACAAGAATATAGTGCCACCACCAGAGATAAGTCTTTAACGTAAACAATGTTCTCATGATTAAAATCATATTTTAACAAGAACACTACAAAAAATGCATTTTTTTCTGCTTTGCAAAACCATGATACTTAGCACTTTTGAAGTAATATTGGGTAACCACAAGAGGCTAATGACTCATCTTTCATTTTTTTCCTCCAAAATATAGCTTGCACTGGTGCTCTCATTTTTGTGACTGTTAAATAATGTTATGGGTTAGTTCCAATGAGTGAACAAGAAATGCCTTAGGTGCACCGAGAAGAGGGTTAACTCTTTCCGGTCACTAGGTGTCTGATATATCACTGTTTCAATACTGAGTAACAACTCTGGTGACCTGAAAGAGAAATATGATATTTTAAAACTGTCCTTTAAGTTTCCTCAGGGACTAAAATGTGTGTTCATATATAATAAACAAAGCTATAATGTTAATCATTCAAATTTCTAAGCAACGGATCTTGTTATGTATCATTGCTTCTTCAATAAACAATCAGCCAATAAACATTTATTAAGTCATCAATACATGCATTGCAACAATGTTCAAATCATGCTCATTAAACAATAATGATTTTTTAGGTATTAAGCTAAGTGATAAAATCTATTAAAGATCCCTAGTGCTGTTTAGTCTCTCTGTGAAATCTTTAGTAACTCAGCATTCAGTCACTGTCGACTCCAGGAAATTGAGAATAGGTCTCTCTTGGGCTCAATGAATCCTATGTATTTATTTAACTATGAAACTTAACAACTAGAAGAGACCTTATAGATCATGTAGTTTAGTCACCTTATTTTAAGAGTTAGGAAATAGCGTCAAGGTCATACAGCAAGGCATTTACGTAGAACACAGATCTTCCAACTCTTGAAGACTGTATACCAGAATAAGGATATACTCCTTCCTACAAGATAGGAACCAGCCAAGTTTGGGGCTAGTAGAGGTTGGATTACAAATTACTTCATGAGAACACTTGGAGTTGCATTTTAGGTTGCAAGGCTGCTTCTACCCTCTGCTCATTATCTTGTTACATCTGGCACTTCAAGGTAGAAATAGAAGGAAGGAATATAATTCAAATAGAGAAGGATAGTCTCCATTAACTCCCAAGTAAGAGCTTCCCTAGAAATAGTATGTATTGTACAGTAAGATTTGAAGCTATTAGAAATAACTCACACTCATCATTGATGAATTGATATATAAAAGACAAAAGAATATAGCCTCCAAAAAAGCCATAGAAGGGAGAGAATAGCAGAAAGCAAATAATGACGATTTATCCTTTGCCCATGGAAAAGCTAAGCATAGAACAGAGGGTAAAATAGAAACCGAAATAATCCACTGACCAACTCCTGAAAGAGATCCCAGAACGAAAACTTCCAGGAGTGTTACAGGCAAATTCCAGAATTCCCAGGTCAAGAAGGAAACATTGCAAGCAGCTGGAAAGAAACATTTCATACATCACAGAGCCACAATCAGGATAACACAAGATTTAGCAGCTTGTACATTAAAGGATCTGAGGGATTGGAATATGATGTTCTAGAGGGCTAAGGAACTAGGATTACAACCAAGAATCACCTACTTATCAAAACTGAGTATGATCCTTCTGGGAGGGAAAGAAAATGGACATTCAATGAAATATAGGACTTCCAAGTGTTCTTCATGAAAAGACCAGAGCTGAATAGAAAATCTGACATTCAAATACAAGACTCAAGAGAAGCATAAAATGGTAATCAGGAAAGGCGAATCAAAAGAGAAATAATAAGGTTAAATTGTTTACATTCCTACATGAAATGATGATATTTGTAACTAATAAGGTCTTTCTCATCATTAGGGTAGTTAGAAGGAGTATATATAAACAGAGTGTACAAGTGTGAGTTGAATACTAAGTAACGATATCTAAAAAATAAAGTTAAGGGGTGAGAGAGAAATATTCTGGGAGAAAAAGAAAGGGAGAAGAAGAATGGGTTAAATTTTTTGACATAAAAACATCAAGAAAAAGATTTTATAGTGGAGGGCAACAGGGAGAAGGTTAGGGGGAGACAAAATTGGCTCAAAGAGGGAATAGCCTACACACTCAATTGGGTATAGAAATCTATCTTTCCATATAGGAAAGTAGGAGTGGAAAGGGATAAGAGAAGGGGGAGTGTAATAGAAGGTAGGGCAGATTGGTGGCAGGGGCAGTCAGAAGCAAAACACCTGTCAGGAGGGACAGAGTGAAAGAAGAAAGAGAACAGTATGAATGAGAGTGGGGGAATAGGATGAAGGAAAATAGTTAGCAAGAGTATCTGTGAAAAAAAAATGGAGAAAATTTCTCTGATAAAGGCCTCATTTCTCAAACATATACAGCACTGAATAAAATTTATAAAAATTCTCCATTCTCCAATTGATAAATGATCAAAAGATATAATCAGTTTTCAGATGAAGTAATCAAAGTTATCTATATCCATATGAAAAAGTTGTAACTCACTATTGATTGGAGAAATGCAAATTAAAACAATTCTGAGGTACTACCTCACATCTATTAGATTGTCTAATTGGACAGAAGAGGTAAATGACACATGTTGGAAGAGATGTGGGAAAAATGAGACTAATGCACTGTTGGTGGAGTTATGAATTGATTCAACATTCTGTAGACCAATTTGGAACTATGTCCAAAGGGCTATAAAATGATGCCTACCATTTGCCCTAGCAATCCTACTGCTAAGTCTATGTCCTAAGAGAGATAAAAAAGAAAAGAAAAAGTTCTATATGTATAAAAATATTTATAGTGGATTTTTCTGCAGGTAAAGAATTAGAAATTGAGGGGATACCCATCAGCTGGGGACTGGCTAAATACAATGCTTTCAGAAAAACCCGGAAAGATTTGCATGAGCTGAGTCAAAGTGAAATGTACTGTGTACAAAGTGACAGCAGTATTGTAAGATGATCAGCTGTGAATGACTTAGCTATTCTCAGCAATACAAACATCCAAGACTACTCTGAAAGACTCAGGATGAAAAATGCTGTCCATTCCCAGAGAAAGAAGTGATGGTATCTGAATGCAGGTTGAAGAATACTTTTTTAAAAATTCTTTATTTTTCTTGAGTTTTTTGTCTAAGTTTTCTTTCACAACATGACTGTTGTTATGGATATGTTTAGCATGACTACACCTGTACAATCTATTGCTGCCTTCTTAATGGGGAATGTGGTGGAGAGGAAAGAAGGGAGAGAAATTGGAACTCAAAGTTTTGCAAACAAATATTAAAAACAGTTTTTACAACTAAATGGGGTAAAATAAAATACTAAATACAGACAAAATAATTTAAAAAAAGACAAGCTAAGCATAGTTTTGACAAAGCTTTATTATTGCTTCACCATGTCATAGTATGTATTAAAAAGACTGCTAACATGGTATTTCGAACTGTGGTTTGACACAGGGTTAACTAAATGCAAGCAATTACTTCAACTAGAGGAGGGCCCTCTTCCATTAGGATGGATGGAGTTTACGTAACAGCATAATATGTATCATCTGATGTATACTTATATCTATATGAAACATGTTATGCTACCATGTATAAACTGCCCCTTTGGGTGGAGAGAGGGGAGGGGGTATATTTAATAAGCACCTTCTATGTTTTAGGTACTGTGCTAAGTATGTTAGAAATGTTATATCATTTAAAGCCCTTTGTAAATTGGCTCCAACCTACCTTTCCAGTGTTCTTGTACATTTTTTTCCTTCAGGTACATGCCAGCTTCTCCAACTAGATATTCCTCATAATTTCACACTCTAAATCAAATCTCCGGGCATTTGCCTAGGCTTACAAAATGATGCCTGAAATAGCTCATTTAGAACTTTATCAAATCTTCTTAGTCACCATTATCATGGGGCTGAGTGGATATCCAGGTGCAAGAACAATCTGTAAGTGAAATATCTTTGCAGCCCATTGATTAGGCTTCAGGTGGGGCCAACCAATGGGGGCTTGATTAGAGGCAGGCTCACTTTCACTAACCAGGTGTGAGGCTTCAGTCCCCACACCTTTTTGCTAAGGTGTGCGCTGAATCCTCAGGGCCCTGAACAGGGTATAAGAGCTTTGAGGTTGTTGTTTTTCCTTTGGGGCCACACTCTTTGGACGAGTGTTGGTGATTCTGCCAGATGATTCTCTGGGTAGCTACTAGGGCCCCCTGGCTTTGAAAACCTAAATGTTGGCACCTGTCTCTCTTGTAACTATGTAATTCTTTTGTCAGGAAGATAGAGGACTGTCTGTTGATCTCTGTGTTTTATTTGCTCTGTTTATATAATGTATGCTTGTAATTTCTGTTTTTATTCTCTCTGAAGTTCAGGATGCTGACTTTTTCCCCTGAACTAAGTGAATGATATATGTTTGCTTAATTAAAGTAAGATTGTTAGCCCCTTAATGTTGCATTCCTTAGAAAAGCAGATCAAAGGACCTGGGATAAAAGCCCTCCTGTGTGATGGTGTCATTGGCCTTATGCCCCCACAGCAGCTGCTAGTAGCATTGTTGTTACACTGGGACTGAAAGAAGGTAGAAGACAGAGGGAAATAAAGAAATAAATACAGAGAAAGACAGATACATGGGGGAGAATAATGACTTGATTTTCTCTTCCTCACTATCCAACCCCTTTCCTTAAGACAGAAATTCACAAACCTGATTTGAAGTTTCTTATATTTAACTTTTGCTCATAACTAGAACCAGAGTTAAACTACAGGATGAACCAACCAAATAAATTATGGAATGCTATGTTAATAGAGTAGTAGTGCAATTAATTGAACTGAACTAGTAAAATAGATTGTTTTTTATATCCCATAACAAATATTTATTGAGTTTTTTTATAACATTCTAGGCACTGTGCTAAACATGGTAGAAACAAAATAGAAACAAAACGTGTGACCTCAAGTAGCTTGCATTCTTCTGGCATAGGGAACTTTGATATTAACAAGATATATAAAGAAAATTAACAAGAGCAACCTCTAAGTAATAAAAGACTAATGGGGGTGCTCTATCCTCAAGATGGTGGATTTCCTGATTTTTTTAGTACTTATTTTCTGCCTAACATCTAAACATAGGAAGTTCAATAGAAGGAAAGATAAATTTCATCTGTGATAATTAAAGCAGAATTTGTAAAAAGAGAGAGAGACAGACAGACAGACAGACACACACACAGAGAGAGAGAGAAAGAGAGAGAGAGAGAGAGAGAGAGAGAGAGAGAGAGAGAGGCAGAAGGAACTCACAAAGTGACAGCCTTATGGAATGATGTTGGAAAATTGAAATTATTACATCTACCATTCACTCTCCACTGCCCCAGCTTACCCTTTAATTCTAGGGGCTATCTAGCATAAAATATCTCACAAGTTTGTGCATGAGAACTTGGCTGAGGTGGTCTCCAGCATTCCTTCCCAGTTGCATTGACTCATTTTTCACTTTCTCCAATGCAAAAAGAGAGAGAACACTCATTCTAATCTTTTCCCAACTATAAGAAGAAAGCAAATATAACTTTGGGGAGAAATACACCACAAACATAAAACAGGCCATATAAAATTTGAGGGAATTATAGCTAGAAGGACATTTTCATTTTAAATAGATTTTTCATATCTTTTGATTTTCATGTTTTCTAGATTTCCTCCAATATCTCTCCAAGTCAAGTCAGCCCAAGACAACAGGTATTTATAAAGTGTTTGCTGTGTGGCAAGGAATATGCTAAACATTGTGAATATAAGCACATAAAGAAAAGCGATCCAAGTTAAGTCTATGTAGGCTTTATGTTGTGGACTATAAGGTCCACCAAATTAGATTTTATGGAGATAATAGCTCATTTATATTTGTACAAAATACCAACTTTTCCACATACAAGCAGTTATAGGAGGTGCTTTCTTTGCAAAGCCTGTGGGATTTCGTTTTTAGTTTGTGTGTGTGTATTATTTAGCTTTTAAGAAAAAAAAGTACAATGGGAAACACATGAAAGGAAATTGAAAAGGGGTGGGGGTAAGGAGGCACAGGTAGCAGGGAAGGGGGCGACACTATGTAGAAATTTTGGAGTGCAGCCTGGAAAAAAATGAAGATATGGCTGGCTTGGGGGCTTTTCCTTAAGTGGAGGCTCATAAAAGAGAATCAATAAGAGGTGGAAGACACAGAGGCACAGGGTACATCCAAAGTGCTAATCATAGCACTGGAGTAAACTTCAAGGATGAAGAGAAAAAATTTCTGAGGCGTAGTATAGAAATTCTAGAGTATGGAGAGGGAAGAGACAAAGTAATTCAAAGAAAGGAATTATTTTTTTTAAATCTCTTAGAGAATGCTGTACACCCTCACTCTGGAAAGGAGAGGAGAAGTATCTTTTCATATCTCTTTATCGGGTCCAAGGCTGTTATTATAATTTTGCTACAATCATTTTATATTGTTTTTAGTTGTTGTTATTGTTGTTTACCCTTTATATTGTTTTAGTAATTAAGCATATTGTTTTCCTGTCTCTGTTTAGTTCTTTTTGCATAACTTTGATTTATGCCTTTATCTCCGTGTGGTTCCAACTCTAATAAACATGATACCCCTCCTAGAATAAGCTCATCATTTCAAATCTCATTTTTATTGTTGTTGTTCAGTCATTTCAGTGGTGCTCTGACTCTTCATGTCTCCATTTGGGATTTGCTTGGCAAAAACACAAGAGGGGTTTGCCATTTCTTTCTCCAGTTCATTTAACAGATGGGGAAACTGAGGTAAATAGGGTTCAGTAACTTTCTCAGGTTCACACAGAAAATAAGTGTCTGAGGCCAGATTTGAGGAAGATGAGTCTTTCTGACTTTTCGCTGAGCCACCCAATTGCTAACTCAAGCTAGCTCTTTATAACATGCTGCTAACTCAAAGCTTAGATGCTTAATGCCTTTCCAGCTCCCTTTCCTTCTTCTGGCCCATGATTGGAAGAGTGGATTGTAGAATATTGTACTCCTTCCCAAAGGCAGAAATTGAACTTAAAGTTGCCTGGTTTCAACTCCATGGAACAAGATGTTGGCTCCAGCCAGCTTCCCACTGATGTCTGTTCTACCTTGCTTTCTTGCTTCCTTTTGTGTGTTATCTTCCCCTATTAGATTGTAAGTTCCTTGAGGGCAGGAAATTTAGAAAGCTCCTACATTTATAAATTTACTATGATATTTTGATGTAAGTTTAGGTTTTAAAAAAATGAACTTCGCATTCTGCACAATAAGAATGGATAATGACCAGTCTCACATTAGAATATGCATGAAGTGTACATTAAGGGGAAAAAAAGCTCTTCTAAAAGTTAAATTTGCTCCTTCAAGAGAAAAAATAATCATTAAGTAATTGAACAGTTTAAAATCAATGTTCTTTTGATAAATTCACAAGTAATCAATATTTGTTTTTATTTTTTGACAAAAGCTATTTGATTTACTGCATCAAATTTCACTTTCTATTAAGTTGTTTATTCAGTCTAATCAGAATATTAGAAAACATATAGTTTCTTTCTATTTATAAATCTAGCCACATACATTTTTTTAATATTCTTCCCAGAAATGGCAATAATACCGGAAATAATTTGTATATTGGGCAAAGTATATTGCTGTTCCAGTCTGTACTGCACTTGAAAATTACAAAATATTGACTAAAATGCCCTACTTTTAAGTATATGATTATGAAAGGATCCAAGCTATATTTTAAAATGTTTATGTGCATGAACTGTATAAGAAGTTCCAGGGTTGGGATGTGTGTCTGGACATTTTTAACCATTTATTCCCCTTTCCAATTTCTATGATGAGAAAACTTCCTTGTTCCCTTAGAAGAAGCAGTTGTCTTACTTTTTGTTGTTTCTGTGTCAGAGAGGGACCTTCTGCTGAAATTTCTTTGGGAACATCTGTGCTCAGAATAATTTATTAAAAATTTTAGGAAAAATATATTCTCATATTTAATCTAGCTGGTAGGCCAGCAAAAAGAACAACAATAACAACAAAAACTAAATGAGTAGGCAGTGAGAAAACACTAGAGAAGGAGAAAAAAAACAATATCAAGAATGAAAGGAGAAAAAAACTTTATTTATTAAAAGTTATTTCATATGTGGTCAATAATAGTAAGTTGATATTAGCTTTGTCCAGGTAGGTATAGATAATAATCTAGTAGAATTTTCAAAATATATAATACTATGATAACTAAATATGTATCATTAAATAGAGCAATTAATGTCACCTAGAGAACATAATTGGCACCTCCTTATTTGTTTTTAAAAGCTAAGAATTTTTTAAAAATTCTTAAACCTGAAATTTAGATCAGATGAATCAGTAAAATCAATATCCAGTATTGATCAGATAGTTGAAATTAACTTACAACAAACTCAAAATGTCACAGAAGAAAACATGAGGTAGAAAATGAGGAAGAGGAGAAGGAGGAGGAAGAAGAAGGAGGAGAAGGAGAAGGAGGAGGAGGAGGAGAATAAGAAGAAGAAGAAGAAGAAGAAGAAGAAGAAGAAGAAGAAGAAGAAGAAGAAGAAGAAGAAGAAGAAGAAGAAGAAGAAGAAGAAGAGGAGATCATGACAGATAATATGTATACAGGAAGGGTAGTTGGACAGAAGGACTTCAGCAGACCTTCCTCATAGATCTGTCTAAAGAAAGGAAAAGAACGTTCCAAGAAGTTCAGAGTTCTTCCACATTTTTATAAAATAGGAGGCTGAGTTAGGAGTAGACCACCACTAGTGTTTATGTGTGTATGCTTACTCCATAGCTTCATTGGCCATAGTAATCTTGTGGCTCTTTCAGCACATGCCAGACACTACCACTAAGACCCCAGCTCAGGACAAGGTAAGCTGCTAGACAATTCAAATATCATTGAGGAACAATCATGATTACACAGTTCTTGGAAACTGAAACATTAAAGGATCAGATGTCATGCAACATGATATTCCAGAAGCCATAGGAGCTAGGACTACAACCAAGAATCATTTACCTGGCAAAATGAAGCATAGTACACCAAGAGAAAAAATGGTTATTCAATGAAATAGAAGGGTTTAAGCGTTTCGTAAAGGGAAGACCAGAACTAAACCAAAAATTTGATCTGCAATATCAAGACCCAAGAGAAGCATAAATAGGTAAAAAGGCAGAAAGAAAATATCAGGGATT
Organism: Trichosurus vulpecula; assembly: GCF_011100635.1. Classification (NCBI taxonomy): domain Eukaryota; kingdom Metazoa; phylum Chordata; class Mammalia; order Diprotodontia; family Phalangeridae; genus Trichosurus; species Trichosurus vulpecula. Next base: position 211,328,598 of record NC_050579.1, read on the forward strand.
CAATAGAACTAAACTCTTCACACCTCTACACAGGAAGATAATACTTGTAATTCTTAAAAAAACTGTATCATTAATAGTACAGCTACAAGGAATATATAAATATATATATATATATGTGTGTGTGTGTGTGTGTGTATATGCATATGTGTGTGTGTGTGTGTGTGTGTGTGTGTGTGTGTAGAGAACGGTAAGGGTATAAGGCGAATTTAAGGGAATCACATAGGAAAAAATAAGCAATGAGAAAGAGGAGTACACTGGTTGTAGAAGGAATGTAGAAATAGAATAGGATAAATTATTTCACATGAAGAGTGAAGAAAGACCTATTATGGTGAAGGGGAAAAGAGGATAGACAATGGGCATCTCTTGAACCTTGTTCTCATTAGTATTCGTTCAAAGAGGGAATTATATACATGATCAGTTGAATATAGAAGTCTGTCTTACCTGTCAGGGAAGTAGGAGGGGAGGAGATCAAGTAAAGGGGAGCGGGATGGGGACTGAGAGAAGGGAAGGAAGATCAGGGGAGATGGTAGACAGAAGCAAAATATTGGTGATGTGAAAAAGGGTCGAAGGAGAGGGAGGACAAACAGGAGGAAGAATAGATGGAGGGAAAATATAGAGGTAGTAATCATAACTGTGAGTGAATGGATTGAACTCTCTCATAAAACAGAAATGGATAGAGTGGGTCAAAAACCACAATCCTAAACTATGTTGTTCACAAGAGACACACTTAAAGAGGAGAGACACACACAGAGTAAAGGTAAAGTGCTGGAGCAGAGTCTATTATGCTTAAGATGAAGTAAAAAAAATCAGGAGTACCAATCCCAATCTCAGACAAAGGAAATGCAAAAATTAGACCTAATTAAAAGAGATAAGGAGGTAAACCCCATATTATTAAAAGGTACCATAGACAATGAAGCAATTTCTAAACATATATGCACCAAATGGTATAGCATCCAAATTCTTAAAGGAGGAGTTAAGTGAGCTACAGGAATAAATAGAGAGCAAAATTATACTAGCAGAGGACCTCAACTGTTGCTTCTCAGAACTCAATAAATCCAACCAAAAAATAAACAAGAAAGAAACTAAGGAGGCAAATAGAATATTAGAAAAGTTAGAGATGACAGATCTTTGGTATGGTTTAGGAATAAAGTGTGACACCATAAGCAAATTAGAAGAGCAAGGAATAGTCTACCTATCAGATCTATGGGAGGAGGAAGAATCCATGACCAAAGAAGAGATAGAGAGCATTACAATATGTGAAATAGATAATTTGAATATGTTAAATTTAAAAAGCTTTTATACAAACAAAATCAATGTAACCAAGATTAGAAGGAAAGCAGAAATATGGAAAACAGTCTTTACAGCAATTGTCTCTGATAAAGATCTCATTTCTCAAATATATAGAGAACTGAGTCAAATTTGTAAGAATACAAGCCATTCCCCAATTGATAAATGGTCAAAAGTTATGAACAGGCACTTTTTAGATGAAGAAACCAAATATGCTTAAGAAGAAGTACTCTAAATCACTTTTGATTAGATGAATGCAAATTGAAACAACTCTGAGGTACCACCTCACACCAATCAGTTTTGCTAATATGCTAGAAAAAGAAAATGACAAATGCTGAAGAAGATGTGGAAAATGTGGGACACTAATGCTTTATTGGTGGAGTTTTGAACTGATCCTAGCATACTGAAGAACAATTTGGAACTATGCTCAAAGGGTAACCAAACTGCCTGTTCATTCCCTTTAATCCAGCAATACCACTACTAGGCTGTTTCCCAAAGAGATCATAAAAAGGAGAAAGGACCCACATACTCAAAAATATTTATAGCAGTCCTTTTCGTGGTAGCAAAATACTGGAAATAGAGGAAATGCCCATCAATTGGGGAATGGCTGAACAAGTTGTGGTATATGAATGTAATGGAATAATTGTGTAATAAGAAATGACGAACACGCAGATTTCACAAATACCTGGAAAGACTTGTATGAACTGATCCAAAGTGAAATGAGCAAACCAGGAGAACATTGCACACAATATCAGCAACATTGTGTGATGATGAACTATGACTTACTCAGCTCTTCTCTGCAATGTAATGATCCAAGATAAGTACAAAGCACTCACAAAGGAAAATGCTAACCATATCCAGATAAAGAACTGATGAATTCTTAATGCAGATTGAACCATATTTTTCTCAGTTATTTTGTTCTTGTTTTTTAATCTTTTGATTTTTTTTCTTTCACAACTCTGACTAATATGGAAATATTTCTACATGATGGCATATGTATAAACTATATCAAACTGACTAGCATTTTCAGAAGAGGGGAAAGGAGAGAGGGAGGGAGGGGGAAAATTTTGGAACTCAAAATTTTGTAAAAATGCTAAAAAAAATTTCTTGACAAAGAAGTAGGGAATAAATAAAATACTACTTCTCTTCTATCTTCTCTGTGTGTGTGTCTATCACTTTGTCTCTATCTTTTCTTCTCTCATCTAGACATTTTGGGGTGGGGGAAGGGAAATAGGTTATCAGCATCAAAGCATATTATGTCAACACTGAACTTTTAGTCTAGAAGAATATAGGATATACATTTATGAGTAACAATACGAAGCAAGTGAACATGGTATGGTGAAAGGAGCATCTAACTTTGAGTTAGAGAAGGTGGACTTGATTCTGAGTTTTCAAAATTCCTAGATGTCTATCTCTAGGTAAATAATGTATCCCCTCTGAACCTTAGTGATCTGATTTGTTAAACAGTTAAAAAATAAATCTTTGCTCTGTGTTCTTCACAAGTTTCTTGTGATGCACAAGTTTAAGAAACATCAATACCAGTATCATCATGTATTATCAGTGTTATCCTCATAGACAGGAGATTTATTTCATGAGATTTTTTAAAAGGAGCATGGAGTCCAAATCTAAGGGCTGTGTTTTTTGCCCTCGTCAGGGGACATCCTTAGAATTATGTCTCTTACTGCATCACGTTTGAGAAGGGCCAATGTTAATCTGGTGAATTTCTACAGGATGAAGAACAGGCAGTTTGATATAATAGAAACCAATTCCAAAGACCGGTGTTTAAGGAACCGGAGATGTTTAGTCTGGATCAGAGAAGATTTAGAGGGGATATAATACCTATTTTAAAGCATCCGAAGAAATTTTAATCATCTGGTGACTGCAAGTATGAAGTTGTGTGCGTGTATGTGTGTGTGTGTGTGTGTGTGTGTGTGTGTGTGTGTGTGTGTGCCTGGCCAGGAAGAGAAGAATTAGTACCAATGGATGGATACAACTTATTTTTATCTATATAAGACATGGCCTTATTTTTCACTTCTCTATTTAAAAAAAGCAATTAGGGTTATCCAAAAGGGCAATAGCCACAATATGAATAACTTTTGCTTTTATCACTATTTGATTAACATCCCTTGTTACTAGGGACATAAAAGTAGGAGTTAGCTCTCCACCTATCCATATATTATAAATCAAATTCATGATCTGTATAGGGATTAAGCTCCTTGCCATCTGAAGTCTTTTCTAACTGCACAGATCTGATTCCATGAGACTAAATGATGCATATGTTAGACATTCTGTTCTTTTGCCTTCAAGAGACAACCAGTTATAATCCTAGACTTAAAAAATCTGAAAAAGGATCTTCAGAGATCCTTTGTTCCAACTCTCTGATATTACTGATGCAGAATCTAAGGCTTGCTGAGCTTATTAACTTCTTCAAGGTCACTAGCAGAAACACGAAGAGAAAATATGTCTTCTGGTTACTTCTCCATTATAAATCTCATGACACCAAAATTCCTTTTTCTTATTTTGAAATAAAATTCTCTTTGGTGTGCTACACATCTTAATTCTTTATGTCTTTTGTGAGTTCAGCCCTGATAAGCTTGATAGCAACTTTCAGACAAATAAGTAAAATATTTGTACAGTTGTGTCGCTTCGTGAAAAACTTAATGTTTTGAATTTACATCCCCTGCCCAGTACTATATGGAAGTTGTAATAGAAAAAAATGATAGAAATTGGTGTTCCTGACCTAGCAAAACTGAATCCCCACATAGTTAGTTAGAGAAGGATCATTATAAACCATATTAAAAGCTATCCAAGCACTTGAGAATAAATTGATTCCTATATCCCTCAAATAGGCAATCTTGAAACAAAATCAGAAACTTGGCAGAATGAGCTTAAATACTTAAATGAAAAGACTCAAATACTACAATTTGAAGTAGAGACCTCTAAAGCTCTCTCAGGAGTTTTAATTAAGGATAATGCTGTTCCCTCCAAGATAAGAGATACACTTTAAAATTTTGTGGAAATACATACATACATATATATATATATATATATATGTACATATATAATTGACAGAGCTTGAATCTGAGTGTGAAGTTTGAAAGAAATACTATATACTAATCCTGCTTCTGAAATTGGAGCTATTTTGAAGATTAAATTCTCACCCCACCCACTGTACCAAAGCCTAATGCCTTTTGCATACAAATAACAAAAGTCAATACCAAAAAAGGCTCAGAGATGTCTTCCTTAGAAGTCTAGTAATCAATGGAATAAAGATAGTATAATCTATCATGCAATATATTTATGGATCTGCAAAGCCTTCTGCAAAGTGCAGGTGCAGTTATTGCAATGTCTTCTCTTTTCAACAATTTTCCTACCTTTTATTAAAAAAAAAATAAAAACTTCCTCCAAAAGGAAATTATGTACCATAGACCTTCTTTACTTTCTGTATGGATCATTACAATACCTTCCTTTAAGGTCTTCCTGGCTTTATTCTCTTTGTCTTTCCAATCCATCCTTCACACTTAGGCCATGATAATCTTTCTTATGCAAAAAACTAACATATCCTTCCTCTGCCAAAAATCTTCAATAATCCTTTCTACATTACCAGTAAAGTTCACACTCTTTTAACTGGCATTGAAACTACCTTATTTTCTGGAATATCCCATATTGTTCTCCTCAATGCATGCTAAGTGTAGCCAAATTAGACAATACATAGCTCTTTGAAATATTATTGAACTCCAAAGTTTCTGAGCCTTTTCTCAGGACAATTTATATAATTGGAAATATATTCATCTTTGTCTTTGTTTCTTGTAGACCTTCCCATTATTTAAAACTCAATGTATATATGGTAGAAAGAAAAAAGATACATTGGATTTGGAATCAGAGGACTTGGATTTGAAGGTCAATTATAGTACATATGTGACCTTGAAATTCATCTAAACTCTCTATGATTCCACTTCCTCATCAGTGAAAAGAAGATATTGACTTAATAGCCTGGCCTCTGAGATGCCTTCTAAATCTGCTATCCTTTGTCTTTCTCCCTTATATATCACAGGATGCTTTAATTTGGATAGGTTCATTAAAAAGATTGAGAAATAATATATTAACATCATCAAATAATATTTCATAAAAGACCATGAAATCATGCTGTTCTTCCTGGTACCATAACAACATTAAGTAAACAGATAAGCAAACTGATATTATTCCTGTTTCAAAACTACATTTTAAAGTGGAGTACATTGAAGTGAATGAAACAAATCATACAGTGTTTAATAAAATTCATTCATGAAACAAAAAAAAGCAAGCAAAATTTTTTTAAAAAGCAAATGCTTATAATATATTTAAGTAAAATCCTTTCTAACAAACTTGAAGTGTGGAACAGGTGATAATATTCTGAGTCAGATTTCTAAAGAACAAAGGTAACTGCCCACTGATAGATTTTTGCTGAGACAATGCTCCTCCTACCTATCTACCTCCTGTGTCTCTGCATTTAAAAGTATCAGCATCATGGGAACAATTATCATATCTAAAAAACTAATGATGTGATTCTAAAAGTATAATCATAAATCAGTCAACAATGTATTATTTTGCTCTGTTTGAGAAAACATATATACCCACCCAAACCCACACATGTATGTCTATATGCATATACACACATTATATATATGTAGCAAGTATTTTGTGTATGTATATGCATGTATGTGTAAATACACGACTGTCACAAAAGTCACAATTAAAAAATGTGAAACAGAACAGCTGCAATGGTGAGATTTTCTGAATTTGAAGGCAAATACTGATAGTTATTTCTTCAGTTCTTTACCAGAATGTCACAATACTCCTTGAAGTATTACATATCTAAGATTACACTTGAAAGGAAAGAATGACACAGACTCTAGTGACCTAGATAGAAATTAACTGAATAAAGAAGACATGAGATTTGCACCAGTTTTACACCATTGGCATCCAAAAAATAAGTCACAATTTCCACTAAGTAAGTGTAAGTACCAATTCTGAAAGCTTCTATAATTGTCTTTTTGTTCATTGGATAATAACCATATGATTTACTCTCTTCCCTAATAATATCTCTTTCTTTAGGACATAAGCTATAGGAACAAGGACAACATCAATGACTTACATTCATATAGTGTTTTATGGTTTAATTACCCCTACCTTCTAAATGAGAGAAGTAAGGCTGAGTTATTAAATGAATTAATAGCTGTAGAGAGGTAATTTGTCAGAGATCTAAGCTTACCTTACGAAATCTGGCACATTATCTCCACTTAATAGTATCAAAAGGGTAGGTGGGCGCTTTTGCTTTCAACTTGTTTTTCTTAATTTATTATTTTGAACATTCTTTTTAAAAATATTTAAAGTTTCAAATTCTTTCCCTTTTCCCTATTCTTCCCCCCACACACTGAAAACCAGAAGCAATAAACCTATGATACATGTGAAATCATGCAAAACATATCTCCATATTAGCCATGCAAAAAAAAAAGAAAAACAAAGAAAACGAAAAATTTACCCTCCGGTTTACACGCAGAATTTATCAGTTCTTTCATCAGTTCTAGATGTAGGTAGCATTTTTCATGAGACGTTTGGAATTATCTCAAATCATTGTGTTAACCAGAGTAACTAAGTTATTCATAGTTGATCATCCTGCAATATGGCTGTTACCATTTACATCATTCTCCTGGTTTTGCTCACTTGCCAGATATTTTTTCCCAAAAACATCCTTTTCGTAATTCTTATGGCACAATAATATGACATCAAAATCATATGCCACTACTTGCTTAGCCATTCCCCAACAGGTGTGAATACCCTCAATTTCTAATTCTTCGCCACCACAAAAAGAGCTGCTATAAATATTATTGTACATATAGGACTTTTTTTTCCCTTTTCTTTTGATCTCTTTGGTATACAGACTTAGTAGTAGTGTTTCTGAGACATAGGGTAGGCACAGTTCTATAGCACCCTGGACACAGTTCCAAATTGTTCTCCAGAATGGTTTGACCATTCACAATCACAAATAGTGTATTAGTGTCTTTATTCTTACACATCCCCTCCAGCTTGTCATTTTTGCTTTCTCTTGTGTTAGCCAATCTATGATATATGTGAGGTGGTACAGCAGAATTGTCCGACTTTGCATTTCTCTAATCAATAATGATTTAGAGCATTTTTATATGACTATAGATGGCTTTTAATTTCTTCTTTTTTCTTCTGAAAACCATTCACATTCTTCAGCCATTTGTCAGTTGGAGGAAAATTCTTTTTTATAAATTTGACTCAATTCCTTGTATATTTGTGAAATAAGACCCTTATTAGAGAAATTTGCTTTAAATTGTTTCCCCAGTTTCTTGCTGTCTAATTTTGGCTGCATTGTTTGTTGGTTTGTGTGTGTGTGTGTGTGTGTGTGCGTAAAAACCTTTTAATTCCATGTAATCAACATTATACATTTTATTTCCAGTGATCCTCTCTGTCTCTTATTTGGTAATAAATTCTTCCTTTATCCATAGATCTGACAAGAAAAATTTTCCATGCTCCCCCAATTTGCTTCTGATATCAGCTTTTATGACCATCACATACCAATTTTGACTTTATCTTGGTATGTTTTCACCCTATCTTGGTATACATGAGTGATATTGGCTGACCTATGCATAGTTTCTGTCAAATTGCTTGTCAACTGATCCAACAATTTTTATTAAATTGTACGATCTTGCCCCCAAACTTTGGATCTTTGGGTTTATCAAACAGTAGATTACCATGGTCTTTTACTAACATATATTATATAACTAATCCTTTCTGTTGATCCACCACTCTATTTCTTAGCCAATATCAGATTGTTTTGAGGATTACTGCTTTGTAATACAATTTGAAATGTGGTGTAGTTAGGCCACCTTTCTTCACATGATCTTTTCATTAATTCCCTTGATATTCTTGAAATTTTATTTTTCCATATGAATTTTGTTATTATTTTTCCTAGCTCTATAAAATAACTCCTTGGTGCTTGATTGGTATGACACTGAATAAATTAATTTAGGTAGAATTGTCATTTTATTACATTAGTTTATTCTACTCATAAGCATTTAATATTTCTCCAGTTTTATTTTTTTCCTAATCTGACTTTTTATATAGACTCCAGACACACACTTATTGCACTGTCTCCTGTGAATGGGGTCTAGATCTAAACTGATTCTCAAGTAACAGATATGTCAAAATGGGAGAGAATCAGGTCAGTCTCTATTCCATTGGGTTATTCTATTCTTCTCTTAGAAAGCAATCCATCTTCACTGGTGGTATTGCAATTTTATAATCTGATTGGTCTTCTAATTTGTAATATAAGATTTTTGTTGATGTGTTTTGTTTTGTTTTTTTACATCACCATACTTTCCATCAGTAAACTGTTGATTCCCCTTGCAGAGAGCAATTCTGTGTAGCCAATATTAAGACAGTAAGACATAAAAAGTAGAAAAAAATAAGAATAACTCTTAAAATAAATTTCATTTGCTTTTTTCAATACCTCCATTTGGCTCCTCACCCACTCTCCTTTTGGCCCTCTTCTACTTGAGAAATTACCCGAGATATTTTCCCTTCATTTGTAGCCCTTTTTGTTAAGGAATATCACATATTCCCCTCAGTCTTCTTCCTGTCTTCCCTCCTCTTATGTGTCTTCCCATTCTATAATTTACTCCACACAAAAACACACATACATGCATGCACACACATGAAATTTTGATTTACCTGAAAGCGGGGTGTTGTGAGTTTTAGTCCATGCTGGTCAAGGCCTGTTTTTCCATTATCATTTCTATTTATTTTTGCTTTCACTATTTATAAATAAATGTCTTGATGATCTCTCTGTTTCTATCTTTGGTTACTGTATTTGTTGACCATTCCTGCAGTATCTAGGGTGCTTCTCTCTTTGGTAACTATGTATGCAATTTCTTGGTCAGGCAGCTAGATGCTTGTCTGTTGATTTGTGTTATTTTGCTCTGTTTATATAATTTCTGCTTGTAATTTCTGTTTGGGTTTTCTCTGAAGTTCAGGATGATGACTTTTTTTTCCCCTGAACTAAGTGAATGATATATGTATGTTTAATTAAAATGATATTGTAAACCTTTGAAGTTGCTTTTCTTAGAAAAGCAGATCAAAGAACCTGTGCTATTAGCCCTCTTGTGTGCTGGTATTGTTGGTCTTATACCCCCATAGCAGCTGCTAGCAACATTGTTGTTACACATGCCCAGTGAGTTACCCTCTATTGTTTCTTTGTTGAAGTTTGCCACTGTGGATTCATGTTTTTTTTTTCCTATTCTGCCTTTTTTTCCTTTTTTTTCTGTTATGCAGGCTATAAAATCTGATGTCATTTCAAACTTCTTACTTCTCTTTTAAACCATTCAAGAATATCTTTGGTTATATGACTTTCTTGGTAGTCCTCAGAGTTTTCTGCTACATCAAGTATTTATACACTTTCTTTTCTCTTACAAAACACATTCATCGATGCCTGAATTCTTTTCTCTTACCTTTAGGACATTTTTTCCTCTTGTTAATATAATACTCATTGATTTATCTCCCTATTCTTAAGGACTTTAATTGAGTTTTCTTCCTTCTGAAATCTTGGTAATTTCAGTGCTTTAATTTTTCTTTATTTTTTCCTATTGCCACTCTCTGCCTCCACCCCCTTTCATGGTACTTTCCCTGAGGACTGAATCCCAAAACTATGTCAGTCATCTGCACTGCAAAATATACACAGTTTGGCAGCCCAGGCTTTTGCCTCAAATAAATTCTAATAGTCTAATAATCCGTGACCCCTGCTGGATGCAGAGATCTTTCTTTCAGGATTAGTTATGTTCCACACAGTCCACCACACACATGTCCTATTCCAGTTCCCTCTGTTCCTCAGATCTCTGGTGAGCTTGTTGCAGCACAGAGTGCTACTGCTCCTCACTGCTGTCATGACATGAGCAAATTTCCTCACATCACAGCACAGCAAATCTTTATAGCACTGAGAAGAAGGGAGGCTTGTTGAGTTAGAGTTAAGATTTGTTCTAATTGAATGGATCAGTTTATACACCTCTGTTGCCTGGAGCACAGTGGGTGGTGTTGGGTGGGTCATTGAGTGAGCATGTTAGAGATTAGGGATTTGTCTTCTTTGCTGTTGGTTCAAGTTTTTACACTGCTTGGATTCTTAGTGTCCCAAGATCATGCAGACAGCTGAAAGTGTTTTGTTTTGGGTACATAATTCCATTTTTAGAGAAGTTTAAGAGGTTGTGAGGTTGCAAATATCTACTCCTCAATCTGATTAGTCAGTATCTTTGCCAAAAAACAAACAAGCAAGCAAAAACCCAACCCAAAAAACAAACAAGCAAGCAAAAACCCATGAAGGGTTGGATATGACTGAACAACAACATATTTAGCATTTGAAACTGTTCACAACCTAGCTCTTTTCTATCTTTATAGAAAGCTAGAAAAGATAGAAAAAGATAGAAAGATCTTACACCTCCAGCTACCATATATTCTTCCTTCTGTTAACACTGGCCTTCTTGTTGTTCCATTAACAAGAAACTTCATCTCTTGACTCCCAGCATTTCTTTGGTTATCCCCCATATCTTGAAAGGTTTTTACCTTCATCTTTTCCTAATAGCTTCCCTGGCTTCCTTTAAGTCCCAATTTAATCAAATCTCCTAGAGGAAAACTTTCCCAATCTTCTTTTTTTTTTTTTTTAATTCTAGTCCCTTGCTTTTATTATTCTCTATATAGCTTTTTTGTGCATATTTATTTGTTTGTTGTCTCCTCCTCCCCATTGTGAGGCTTTTGAGTGAAGGGACTGTCTTTTGAATTTTTTTTCTTCCTTTTTTTTTGGGAGGGGGTGGTATTCCCAGCATTTAGCACAGTGTCTTAGTGCTTAATGAATACCTTAGTGCTTAATGAATGTTTAGTGAATGACTGAATGGGAGACATTTAAATCATCATTTTCACTCTAACTCTTTGTGTAACCGTGAACAAGTCACTTGACCTACTTGGGCCTCAGTTGCTCCTTCTTTTAAAAGGGTGCATTAAATAAAATGGTCTCTTGAAGTCCCTTCTTGCTTGAGAACTGTGATCCCTACAATGCATTTGTGCAAGACACTGACTTCCCTGCCAGTAGTCAGTTTCACATTCATTGATTTTCCTAGGAAGTATTTTGACTCCTGAAATGCAGCTGGCTTGAAAGCTATGGGGAACAGAAGATGAGATGGATCCTTGCTTAAGAAAATATCCTTCAAATAATCAATAAGTATGTGAGGTAGATATAGAATAAAAATTCCACCTTGTACTTGTATTGTCAGCACATTCTTCTGCTTTAAGGGTTACACTATTTCTCCTGCCTAGAGACACTCTTTTCTGTAAGCTATGATCGAATCTAGTGTTATTGTAATGAACCCTCAAGTCAACTGCTTCTCACTTAGAAGAAATTTTTATTTTTTTTCCCTGACATATAGGTAATAAAATCTCTACTGGAGATAACAAATGATGTGTAAAGTGTTCTTGTCCTGGAAACAATAATCAATAGCATTCTAGATTATTGCATTTAGAGACTGTCTCTGCCATTAGATCAAGTTTCCTTCCTTTCCCCATCTCTAATGCTTCTTTTGTTTTGTTTTGTTTTTTAAGGGAGAAGGGATGAGTTTTCTTTTAGAAAGAATACTGTTAATCTCTGGGAATACATTGAAAAAATTCTTAAGTCTCCAAAGACTTAGGAATAACTCCTGAATTTCTATATACAATGAAATGAAGATTAATGCTATTTCTTTTAACATTTATTTGATTTGACCTTGTAATGATACATTTTGATATTCTATGGGTCTGTGATTTCACCAATGTGATATCTTCCTCTGGGGATGAAGATTGCAGCCACATCTATGGCTGCCTAACTTATGCAAATCTTGTTTATTTTTTTCTTCCATAAATCCTTAGTAGGGAATAGATCTGAAGCCCTGGCTACCTTTCCCTAGAACTCCTGACCTTTTGCGCATGCCAGTGGAGTACATGAGTATCAGTAGAATGAACTATCCATTGGTTATATCTTCTTGCTATTTGATTGGCTTCCCTTATTTTTTGATCATACATCTCCCTCAAGGATCCTTTATATCACTTTCTCTTTATCATTCCTCATTGGCGATATATTATAATTTATTCATATCTGTGAATTTCTACTGTCATCAACAATCTTAAATCCTCAGGGAATAAGACATATATCATACCTCAGAAAATTCAGTGTCACCTCCAAAATATTTTTTTGCTTAAAATTGGAGTCTCTTTTGGGAGAAATTTGTGATCATTATAATCACTGCAAAGTCTCAGAGAGAAAATATTGGCCAGTCCCATTCTCATTTTAAAATCTGGGCCCAAGTTATTGTCTATAGGTAGTGTCTGTTTAAGATGCGTGTACAGATAGGGTACCTCTATTGGTTATCCATCTAACACATGCCATAGACTTTCCAACATGTGTTCTTCATCTTTTTGGCTTTTCATATGTGTGTATCTACACACACACACACACACACACACACACACACACACACATTTATACATTTCATTAAGGATGCTCTGCAGTTTTGGTGCTTGATGCAAGCGGCATAATGTCTTCATAAAAAGTATCATTTGAGGAGATACTACCATTTAAATATCTTCTTTCATTTGTAGTATTTCAGATATACTTCCTGCCGGTGGCAGATAGCTTTGATAATAATGTTTTCCAGTTTTATGCCTTCATTGATATGAATAATCAATGGCTCATTTAAAACAAGAATTTATTTTTAGATCTTTCAAAAATCTTGTATAAATTTGGCAAATTTGACATAGGCTTGGAATTTTTTGTGGAGGAAAGACTTTAAGCAAGTGTTTTGATGGATGTTTTGGGTTTAAGAGAAGTTTGGGGCAGTTTGAAATGTCCTATGAGCACCTGATGATGCAGAACTGAAGCTCAGGAGAAAAATTAGGATTAAATAAATAAATTTGGGAATCATTTCAATAAATATAGCAATTGAACTCATGGGAGCTGATCAGCTCACCAAGTATGTGATATAGAGAGAAAAGACCCAAAAAAAGAGCTTTAATGTACCTTACCCTAAATTCCAAGGGTGAGGAACCTTTGAGGCCACATGTGGTACTGTAGGTCCTCAAGGGTGGCCCTATGACTGAATCCAAACTTCACGCTTCATTCTGTGAAGTTTGGATTCAGTCAAAGGGCCGCATTTGAGGACCTACAGGCCCACATGTGGCCTTGGGGCCTCAGATTCCCCACCCCTACCCTAGACTGTGATGTATTGTTTCTCAGAGAATATAAATTAATGTCACTAGACTCTAGAGAAATGGAGAAAAATGATCTATCAGTACCTGACATTGTGCTACATGTTGGTGATACAAAAAGGTCAAATGATAGTTTCTATACTCAAAGAGCTACAATCTAATAGAAGAGAAAATATGCAAACAAATACATACAAACATACCATATACAGGATAGATAGGGAATAATTATAAGAGGGAGGGAATAGAATTAAGAAGAACTGAGAAAAAAAAGTACTATAAATTGTGTGATTTTAGTTGGGAGAATATTTCAGGCATAGGGGACAGGCAGAGAAAATATCTGGAACCAAGAGATGGAATGTTTGCAGTAGCAAAGAGGCTATTGCATTAGACCAAAGAGCATATGGTACAGAGTAAGATGCAAGAAGACTGGAAAGGTACTAGGGGTCTAGGTTGTGAAAGGCTTTGAACACTAGAGTACTTTGAACTTTATCCGGGAGACAGTAGAGAGCAACTGGAGTTTATTGAGTAGGAAGGTGGAATGGTTGGCTCTGCACTTTAGGACAAACACTTTAGTGGCTGAATGGAGGATGCACTGAAGTAGAGAGAAACTTAAAGCAATTCAGATATGAGGTGATGAAAGCCTATACCAGAGTGGTGGCAGTGTCAGGGGACATTATCTAGATATGGTACAAAGGTGAAAATGATAGGTCTTGGCAACAGGTTTGGTGTGGGAGGAGGTGAGAGATAGGGAGAATTCAAGGATAACTCCTAGGCTGTAAGCCTGAGAAGTGTGGAAAATTCTGTTGACCTGTATAGTAATAAGGCAGGTAGTAGTAGGTAGGGAAAATTGAGGAGGAAAGATAATGACTTCAATTTTGCATATGTTATGTTTAAGATGTAAACTGGAAATCCAGTTTCAGATATCTGAAAGAAAGTTGGAGATGTGAGACTGAAGGTCAACAGAAAGTTTGGGGCAGTTTAGGTAGATTTGAAAATCAGCAACTTAGAGATGGTAATTAAATCAATGGTAGCTAATGAGATCACAAAGTGAAAATGTATTGAAGGAGAAGATAAAAGGAACCAGGAAAGCACCCTGAGAGTCACCAATTGTTGGAGGACATGATCTGGATGAGGATGCAGCAAAGGAGACTGAAAAGAAATGGTCAGATGGGTAGGGAGAGTACCAGGAGAGAGGGGTTTTCCAAAAACCCAGAGAGAAGAAATTATAAAAGGAAAAAATAATAAGTGACAATGTCTAAAGTTATTGGAAGATTGAAAAAGATGAGATTTTTTTTCAAAAAAGGCCATTAAATTTGGCAACTAAGAGATCATTGGTTACTCTAGAATGAATATTTACATTACAAAACTTTATAACTTTCAAGTAACATGTTTTGTTGATAACAAAAAATTTGGCAAAGGTAATAATAGCATTAACAGTATTATCATCAAATATGAGGAGTGAGATAAATAAACACACATACTCATAAATAATGCTAAAGAATATTCCATATGGTGTCTCTGCAAAAACAGTCTCTTACAAACACTTTTAAAATGTCAATCTCATTTTAATGGCACACTTCAGTTACTGTTGAAGTGGAAAGGGGCCTACTCTGCACCTAGTGGGAACTTAACAAATGTTTATGGAATGAGTGAATGAAAGGGTGACTGAACAGAATACTGACCTTTCAAAGTCCATCAGGATATTCTGTAGCATATTATATGGCAAAAAATAAATGTAAAGTTGTTACTTGCTTTTGAACAACATGGTAACATTTCAACATGGGGATGATACTTGGAAGTCAAAAGCACTTTTGGACTGCAGCTTAAAAAACATGAAAAATAAAACATAAATTCCTAAGCCAATTCTAGTTTTAAGAGCACTGAACTTGTAAAAACACCATTATTATGAGAGAAAAGGTCAATGGTGCTCTAAACAGAGACACAGCACTCCTGTAAAAAAAATCATTTTTTTAGTAAATGAATGATGAGTTAAGAAGGTCAGCATGGCTCGAAAAGTACAATAGCAGGTCATGAGCTTATAAATCTTAGAAGAACTCCCTTTAATTTCAGAGGCCTGGGATTATTATACCACTTAGAAAAGTATTTTAAAAAGCAGTAGGAGTTCATTCTCTCATTCTGAAAAGAGGTGCCAATTAAAACCAGAAAGAAAAATGTGTGAAATTCCTCTAAGTCTGAAACCACACATGTGCAAGACAAAGCACAGAGAGCATGATTTCAATTGTTTGGCAAAGTCCACAAAGAAGCAAAAGTAATGAGGGTACTATTATTCAAAAGCCTTTATAATTTGCCAGATTGAGTGTCATAAATCCATTTATTTAGCTTCTGCAAGATTTATTTGTGCTTATTTCTATTTGATAAGGAGTTTACTTAAATACAATTGGTTACACTCAAGTTTCTTTATGATAAGGAGAATTATGATTTTTCCTGTTAGTCCTATTACTATGTTTCACTATGACACATTTGATTAAATAAAATGATTATATATACTTTTTATACATACCAGCTATATATACCGGATTTTATATATATATATATGGATTATATATGCCATAAGGATTATATATACTGGAGTGGTTTTGCCATTTTCTTCTCCAGCTCATTTTTACCAATGAGGAAACTGAGCTAATCAAGGTTAAGTGACTTTCCCAGGCTCACAAAGCTGAAAAGTGTCTGAGATGGATTGGGTCTTTGATTTCAAGCCCAGTGCTCTATCCATAGTGCAATCTAGCTGCCAGAATATAAAGCAGCCTCAAGGAAACTCCAGTAACAGGGTGGGGCAATGGGGGCATAGAGGAGGGTGGCTGATGCATCACAATGAAAAGAAAGACAGGGAAACTGGGTCTGCTGAATCAACTCTCGGTATCCTCAATATCTACCCTTCTACTGTAACGAATAAGTAAATCTTTTTTTTTTTCTTTATGTTTGAATGATTTCCAATTGTCTCAGTCTGTTCTAGTATGAACTTAAACTACTTGGCCAATGACCTGATTTAGGCTTGGCCCAGAATAACTGGAAGATTCTTACAAGATTAGAAACTAATTATTTCATTAAAGTGAGACAATTTCAGAGGTACAAGAGCCCAGATTTGCTTTGCTTTCTGGTGGTGCTTTTAGTCATGCTTCAAGAAATGGTGACTACTTATGGTAAGGAAATCCTGAATTCTATGAAATTAGAGAATAAGCCTGTGAGAATATTAGATTAAAGAATTAGAGAATAAACCTACAGAATAAACCATTTAGGGAAGGAGAAATCAATGTGAATATACTTTATCCTTAAGAACATTCCCTTGAAGATAATCTAAGAGAAACTGTGTTTTAGGTCTTTCAGCTTTGTGTGGTGTTCAAATCTGGAACGTAAGCCTCCTCCATGTTCTAGTCAAGTCAACAATAAGCATTTATTAAGGACCTACTACTGGCAAGGCATTGTGCCAAGCTGTGGGGATACAAAGAAAGTAAAAATAGAAACAGCAAAACCTCCAAACCAGTCCCAACTCTCAAGGAGCTCACAGCATAAAAGGGGAGGGAGACACAATATTCAAGCCATTATGTATAAACAATATAGACAGATTACAGATAGGTAGATAGATAGATAGATAGATAGATAGATAGATAGATAGATAGATGACAAATTGGAGATAATCTCAGGGAGAAGGGATTAAGAAGAAGGAAGGGCTTTAACATTCCAACAGAAGAATTTATGGTGGATATAGAAGGCAAAAGGGAACCATGAGAGTTGAGTAAAAGCGTTCTACTAGGAATTTTAGTAGAACTTAGTTTACCTTCAATGCAGCTTGGAGGGAATGAATTTTGAGGTAGCAATTATTTATTATTATTGTGTTGCTGTTCTTGTTGTTGTTGTTATTATTATTATTATCACTTCATTAGAAAAAGACAGGTTTGGAAGAATCAGCTCCTTTGGTTACCATAACCCAGTTGCATAGTGGGTATTCCACAAAAAAATAAAATCCAAAACAAAGCCCCTCCTAGCTCATATTTGTGTCAATTTATCTTTTGAATGGATTTTTAGAAATAAAAATCTGAGCCAGGAATCTTCAAACATATTTACACCCACACACACCCTCCCCTGCCCTACTCTCACATGACATAGTCAGCCATTGAGAGGTGATATAAGGCATCTTACTTTTTAATGCAAACCAGGTATATGCTGGAAATTTTAGCATTTTCTAACAACTGCTGAAGAAATTGCACTCTCTCTCTCTCTCTCTCTCTCTCTCTCTCTCTCTCTCTCTCTTTTTCTGTCTCTCCTCTCTCTTTCCCTTTCTCCCTTTATTTCTCCCTCCCTCATGAGTATTGAGTCAGAAGTAGGCCAACATAATTGGGATACATGAAGTTGTTTTTAAATGATTTTTCAGTAGAATTAGATTTCTTTGTAATCTAATGTAAATGTATAGATTAAAAATATTTCCTCCCCCACATCCCCTACACCCATAGGCTTTGACAGACTGCCAAAGGGGTTCATAAACAAAAAAAAGGAATGGTTAGGAACACCAAGAGAAGCTTAAAAGTAAACATGAAAGAGAAATCATAAGATAATCAATGAGGTTAAAATATTTATGTTCCTATATGGAAAGATGATAATTGTACCTCTGAAAAAGTTTATTATTATTAGGGCATATAGGATTATACATAGAAGAGGACAAGAAGGTGAGTTGAATATAATAGGATGATTTTGTAAATGAATTATAGAATGAGGTAAAGGGCACTTGGAGAAGGGGAAGGGAAAGGAAGAATGAAGAAAATTATTTCATTGAAAAGAGGCATGAAAGGAAGTACTTTTACATTAAAAGAGATTTGGAGGGGGTTGGTGCTCAGTGTTTCAACCTTATCCTCATCAGAATTGACTTAAGGAGAGAATAATATGCACATCCAGTTGGGTATAAAAATCTGTCATATTATACAGAGAATTAGGAGGGGAAAGGGATAAAAGAAGGGAAAAGGGGCTAATTTATAGAAGGAGAGTGGATTAAGGAAGGTCTTGATCACAGCAACAGAGACTTTTGAAGGGTTTGGAGAGTGGAGAGAGGGGGGGAAGGGAGGGAGGGAGAGGGAGAGAGAAAGAATGATAAACAGGAGAAATAGTATGGATGGAAATACACTACTAATGATCATGACTGTGAATACTTGTGATAAATTCACACATAAAAATGAGGTTGACAGAAGAATGGATGAAAAAAATAATCCAACAATATGTTGTTTACAAGAAACACACTTGAAAGGGAGAAAAACACATAGAACAAAAACAATGAACTGGAGAAGAATCTATTATACTTCAGCAAAGGTTAAAAAAATAAAGCAGGAGTAGTAATTATTAGCATTCAAAAAAAGGTTTTTTTAAAAAAATACAACATTTATTCCTATTAAAAAAAACACAAGAGTTGTTCTTCTTGAACTTCCAAGAACCATGATGACCAGGTAAAACAGCTTTCATCCCTCCCTTCCTCACCAATATAACACTCCTTTGGGAGTAACCCTGAAATAGAGGAGCCAGAAGTGGGGCTTCAGTAGACAAACAGCAGGGAATGCCTGAGCCCCAGGGGAGTGGAGTCAGCAAGCATCAATTCCAGGAAAGTAGATGTGCCTTCTCACAGACAGGGAAAGTGGCAGACACCAGCACAGAGAACTTCTGAGACCACCCATGCTGTGGCACAGTCCTAGAGGAAGAGAAGACTTCCAGCAGCCAAATGACCCCACCCACACCTCACATAACCAGAGGCCACAGCACACAAAGCCAGTGAGAAGGCCCACAGTTTCCAGCACAAGAAGTGTGGGTCAGTGCTCCTTGGGCCACAGAAGCAGAGATTCACATTAAAAAGCCAGGAAAAAGACAGCAATCATGAAGAAGCAATCCAGAAAACCAAGGACTATTGATTCTTTTTATGGAGACAGGGAAGATCAAAATACCAATTCAGAAATGGACAGCATTGACCCTTTACCCACATCTGAAACCTAAAAAGGGAATGGGAACTGGTCTTAAGCCCAAAAAGCATTACTGGAAGAGCTCAAGGAGGATTTTAAAAAGCCAACCTAGAGAGGTAAAAGAAAAAATGGAAAAAAAAATCAATGCAGAGAAAAAATCTTTAAAAAGTAAAATTGGCAAAAATGGTTACAGAAGTTCAGAATCTAGTTGGAGAGAATGACTCCTTGAGAAAGTAACATTACCTAAATGGAAGAGGAAGTTCAGAAGTTAAATGAAGAAAACAATTCCTTAAAAATTAGAATTGAGCAAGTAGAAGCTAATGACTCTATGAGGCATCAAGATTCAGTCCAACAAAATCTAAAAAAGGAAAAAATAGAAGAAGACAGGAAATATGTCATTGGAAAAAAAAAAAAAAAACAACTGACCGGCAAAATAGATCCAGGAGATAAAATCTAAGAATTATTGGTCTACTGGAAAGCCATGATGAAAAAAGAGCTTGGACAACATATTCCAAGAAATCATAAAGATAATGGCCCCAAAGTCCTAGAACCAGAGGTAAAATAGTCATAAAAAGAACCCACCAATCACCTCCTGAAAGAGGTCCCAAAATGAAAACTCAAAGGAGTGTTGCAGTCAAATTCCAGAATTAACAATTAAAGGAGAAAATACTGCAAGCAGCCAAAAAGAAACAATTCAAATACAACAGAACTACAATCAGAATCACACAGGATCTTGCAGCTTCTACATTAAAAGAAAGGAGGAATTGGAATATTATATACTAAAATTTAAATGAGTTTGGACTACAACTGAGGATCAGCTACCCAGCAAAATTGAGCATAAATTTTCAGGCAAGGACATGGACATTCAATGAAATAAGGGAATTCCAGACTTTCCTGATGAAAAGGTGAGAACTCAAAGGAAGATTTTATCTTCAAATAGAAAACCCAAGAGAGACATAAAAAGGTAAAAGGGGGGCAGCAGTCGGGGGGGAGGAACCTAGTTATTCAATAAGGGCAAATTGTTTACATCTTTATATAGGATTATATTCTTTTATATATGAAATACACACACACGCAGACACATATATATATATATGTGTCTGCGTGTGTGTTATACATATGTTATATATATGTATATGTATGTATGTATATATATATATATATATATATATATATATATATATATATATATATAAGAATGGTGAAGTTATGACAATTAAAATGGATATGCCACGACTGAAAATGTCACTATAAAGTAACTGATATGATGATAAAAAATAATTAAGGTGCATAAAAGTATTGTTCTGGTAGAAGATGTAAGGAGAAGGTAGAAAAGGGTAAATTACATCACATGAAGAACCACACAAACATATTACAGTAGAGGGAAAGAAGGGAGGGAGAAGAGGAGTATTTAAGATTTACCCTCATCAGATTTGGATCAAGGGGAGAATAACATACTCTGAAAAGTACAGATATCAAATTTGTCCTACAGGTGGTAGGAGGGGAAAGGGTAAAGAAAAGTGGGAGGTTGTTAGAAGGGAGGGAAGAAGTAGCAAGGGGAAAAGGGTAAGATAAAGGAAGGGAGTCAATAGGGAGGGAAAACAGAGGGAGACAGTAGTCAAAAGCAAAACTCTTATTAGGAGTGGAAAGGAGAAAGGAGAAATGAAAGCATAAATGGGGGGAAGAGGATGGAGAAAAATACACAGATAGTAATCATAACTGTGAACATGAATGGGATGAACTCTCCTATAAAATGGAGGTGGATAGCAGAATGTATTAAAAATCGTAACCGACAACAAGTTGTTTACAAAAAACACATTTGTAACAGGGGGATACCCTCAGGGTAAAGGTAAAAGGCTGGAGTAGAGTATATTATACTTCAGCTAAAGAACAAAAATCGGGGGTAGCAATCCTAATCTCAGACAAAGCAAAAGGAAAGATAGATCTAATTAAAAGAAATAAGGAAGGAAACTATATCCTACTAAAAGGCACCATAGATAAAGAAGCAATATCATTACTTATCATATATACACCAAGTGGTATAGCATTCAAATTCTTAGAGGAGAATTTAAGGGAGTTACAGGAAGAAATAGAGAGCAAAATTATACTAGTGGGAGACCTCAAACTCCCCTTCTCTGAGCTTGATAATCTAACCTCAAAATAAACAAGAAAAAAGTTAAGGAGGTAAATAGAATTTTAGAAAAGGTAGACAGGACAGATCTCTGTTGAAAACTTAATGGGGATAAAAAGAAATATACCTTTTCTCAGGGGTACATGGCACATACAAAAAAAAAAAAATGACCATGTACTAGAGCATAAAGACATTACAATCTGGTGCAGAAAGGCAGAAATTGTCAATGCATCCTTTGCAGATCATGATGCAATAAAAATTATTTGTAATAAAAGACCATGGAAAGATAAACTAAAAAATTAATTGGAAACTAAATAATCTAATCCTATAAAAGTGGACATAGAGCTGTCCCTGCCCCAAGAGGTCAAGGGTCCCGTTAGAGAGGTCAGTTCTTTAGCAAGCTGGCAGGAACTCCAGGAATGCCAGGTGCTTAGGCAGTCAGTCATCTGAAAGTGTAGGGTACTTATGGTACTGAAGCCTAAAGGAGATACAACTAGCAACAAAGTAAACCAAAACAAAGAACAGAAAGTGTAATAAGTGTGGGCTATTATCCTTCAAATAAAATCATCTCCATTTTGATTGAGACTCCAATTATGGAAAGATGTAATCTCATACCCAAACTGAGATGGGAAATGTTCCTTTTCAAAATAAACACAGTGAGGAAACTAATCTAGAAGGATCCCATCCTAGATAGAGAAAAAGACTGTCCTCCCAGCCTTTCCCCAGAAGTACAAGGGAACACAATGGGAAACTAAACTAGGAGGATCCCATCCTAGATAGAGATTAGGATTGCCCTCAAAGCTTTATCCCCCAGATACAAACTTTCATTTGTTAATCACACAAGATCACATTCTTTCTGAGTGGCTTGTGACATTTATCAGCATCAGCCATGCTTTTGGAGTCCTTGAATGTATTATTATAGCCCTATTCATGGTAAAATAAATGGGTCACAGATGTGATTCGGTAACGATCTTCCCCTGTAGCAACTGTTACAGTATTATCCTTCCCATAGGCTGAGAGTTCTGCAGCCTGTGGAACATCATCCAGCTTCCATTTTACCCAGGCCTTAGCTCCCAATTTTATTCTATCAATAGATCCTGACCCTTTTGTTCCTGCCAACTATGCCATTTTACTGGAATAATTCAGCTAGCAGCTGTTGCGGGGGTGAAAGACCAGCAAAAGTCCAACAACAAGAATGTTGCCAGCACAGGTTCTTTGATCTGCTTTACTAAGGAAAGTAACATTAAGAGATCAACAATCTTACTTTAATCCACATATACATATATCATTCACTTAGTTCAGGGGAAAATGCCAACACCCTGAACTTCAGAACAAATACAACCAAATTACAAAGATACATTATAAAAAGACCAAATACAATTCATAGTTACCAAGAAGGAATCAACATCTGGGTTCACAAGCTGGAGGGCTCTTAACTACAGCTGCCAAGAATCTCCACATCAACACTCCACGAAGAGCCAAGCAAATGGCTCTGTTCTCTCTTTTTATACAGTCTTTGGACATAATTAAATGTCATCTGAGCAACCAGAACTTAGGCAGATAAAATTGGCTCTGGTTTTAGAAACTCCCCTTAGGGCCCTGAGGTCTTCATGCCCACATTGGTTTAACACCTAGTAGCTAGAGGTTTGGGACCTACGTAGGAGGGAAGATCTAATCAGACCTCCCTTCATTGCCCCCACCTGGAGCCCCACCTGAAGCCTATTCAAAAGGGCAGGAAAGGTATTCTCACTTACTGATTGCCTTTACAGTGGGTCAAAGAAAAAATCATAGAAACAATTAATAACTCCATTCAAGAGAATGACAATATTGAGATAACATACCAAAACTTATGGGATGCAGCAAAAGCAGTTGTTAGGGGAAGTTTTATTTCTCTAAATGCTTACAGGAATAAAATAGAGAAAAAATTAAATCAATGAAATGAGCATGCAACTGAAAAAGCTAGAAAAAGAACACATCGAAAATCCCCAAGCAAATGCCAAACTAGAAATACTGAAAATCAAAGGAGAGATTAATAAAATTGAAATCAAGAAAACTACTGAACTAATAAATAAAATTAAGAGCTGGTTTTATGGGGAAAAAAACCAATAAAATTGAAAAACCTTTGGTCAACTTGATTTAAAGAAAAAGAAAGCCAAACTATCAGTATAAAAAATGTAAAGAGTGAATTCACCTCAAATGAAGAGGAAATTGAAACAATAATTAGTAATTATTTTGCCCAATTGTATGCCCATAAATGTGACAAACTAAGGAAAGTGGATGAATATTTACAAAAAATATAAATTGCCCAGATTAACAGGAGAGGAAGTAAAATACCTAAATAACCCCATCTCAGAAAAAGAAACTGAGCAAGACATCAATGAACACTCTAGGAAAAAAAATCTCCAGGAGCAGATAGTTTGACATGTGATTTCTATCAAACATTTAAAGAACAAATAATTTCCATACTTTACAGGCAATTTGGGAAAATAGGTGAAGAAGGAGCCCTACCAAATTCTTTTCATGACACAAATATGGTATTAATACCTAAGCCAGGAAGAGTCAAAACAGAGAAAGGAAATTATTGACCAATTTTCCTAATGAATATTGATGCAAAAGTTTTGAATAAAATATTGGCAAAAAGATTGTAGCAACTTATCACAAGAATAATACACTATCCTCAGGTAGGATTTATTCCAGGAATGCAAGGCTGGTTCAGTATTGGGAAAACTATCATCATAACTGGTCTTGTCAACAAAAAGAAAAACATAGCAGAAACCATATGATAATCTCAATAGATGCAGAAAAGCTTTTGACAAAATACAACACCCATTCCTATTAAAAACAGTAGAAAGCAAAGGAATGAATGGGGTCTTCCTTTAAATGATAAGTAGACACTACCTAAAACCATCAGGACACATTATATGTAAAGGGGATAAGCTAGATGCATTCCCAATAAGAAAGAGTGTGAAACAAGGATGTCCATTATCACCCCAATTACTCAATTTGGTACCAGAAATATTACCTTTATAAATAAGAGAAGAAAAAGAAATTAAAGTAATTAGAATAGGAAAGAAGAAACTAAGTTATCACTCTTTGCAGATGATACAGTGGTTTACTTAGTGAATCCTAAAGAATCGAGTAAAAAAAGTTACTCTATATAATAAATAACTTTAGGGAAGTTACAGGACATAAAATGAACCTACATAAATCCTTGGCATTCCTATATATTACAAACAAAACACAACAGCAAGGGATAGAAAGAGAAATTCCATTTAAATTCACTGTAGATACTTTAAAATATTTGGAAATCTACCTGCCAAGACAAACCAAAGACCTATATGAACACAATTACAAAACACTTTTTACATAAATAAAGTCAGATGTAAATAAATGGAAAAAAATAATCAGTTGCTTGTGGTGAGTCAGAGTTACTATAATAAAAATGACAATTTTACCTAAATTAATTTACTTATTCAGTGCCATACCAATCAAACTACCAAAAATTATTTTATAGAGCTGGATTAAATAATAACGAAATTCATCTGGAAGAACAAAATGTGCAGAATTGCAAGAAAATTAATGAAAAGAAATGGTAGGGAAGGGGGCCTGGCCATACCAGATATTAAACTATATCAGAAAGCAGCAGTCATCAGAACTACTTGGTACTGGCTAAGAAACAGAGTGGTGGATTAGTCGAACAGGGTAGGTGCACAAGACAGAGTAGTCAACAACTATAGCAATCTACTCCTTGATAAACCCAAAGAATCCAGGTTCTGGGTTAAGAATTCACTAAAACTGCTGGGAAAATTGAAAAACAGTACAGCAGAAACTGGGCATAAACCAATATCATACACCGTATACCAAAATAAAGTGAAAATGGGTTCATGATTTTGCAATAAAGGCTGATACTATAAGCAATTTGGGAGAGGAAGGAATACTTTACCTGTCAGGTTTACAGGAAAGGGAAAAATTCATGACCCAACAAGAGATAGAGAGCGTTAAAAAATGCAAAATGGATAATTGTGATTATGTTAAACTGAGAAGTTTTTGTACAAACAAAGCCAATACATCAAAGATTAGGAGGGAAGCAGAAAACTGGGAAAGAATCTTCACAATCACTATCTCTGATAAAGGCCTCATATCTAAATTATATGGAGAACAGAGCCAAATTTATCGGAATACAAATAATTCCCCAATTGAGAAATGGTCAAAGAATATGAACAGCTTTCAGGGGAAGAAATTAAAGATATCTATAGTCACATAAAAAAAAATACTCTAAATAACTGTTGATTAGAGAAATGCAAATCAAAACAGCTCTTAGGTACCACATCTCTCCTGGCAGAATAACTAACATGACAAAACAGGAAAATCATAAATGGAGAGGATGTGGGAAAATTGGAATATTAATACATTGTTGGTGGAACTGTGAACAGATCCAGCCATTTTGGAGAGCAATTTAGAGCTATGCCCAAAGGGTTGTAAAAATGCACATACCCTTTGACCCAGCATTATCACTTATAGGGCTTTATCCTAAAGAGATGACACAAGTGGGAAAAGGGCCTGTATGTACAAAAAATATTAGAGCATTTTTTCCTATGCCTATAGATATCTAATTTTTTCCTCTGAAAACTGCCTGTTCATATCCTTTGACCATTTCTCAATTGGGAAATGACTTTTATTCCCATAAATTTGGCTCAGTTGCCCATATATTTTAGAGATGAGGCTTTTATCAGAGACATTGCTTGTAAAGATTTTCTACCAATTTCTTTCTTTCCTCCTAATCCTTGTTGCATGGGCTTTGTTTGTACAAAATGTGTTCAGTTTAGCATAATCAAAATTATCCATTTTGTATTTTATAATGCTCTCTATCTCTTGTTGGGCCATGAATTCTTCCCTTTCCAATAAAGTTGACAGGTAAACTACTCCTTGCTCTCCCAAATTGCTTATAGTGTGAGCCTTTATTCCTAAATCTTGTACCCATTTTGACTTTATTTTGTTATATTGTGTAAGATATTGATCTATGCAGTTTCTGCCCTACCATTTTCCAATTTTCCCAACATTTCTTGTGAAATGGTGAATTCTTAGCCCAGAAGTTGGATTCTTTGGGTTTATCAAAGAGTAGATTGCTATAGTCAGTGACTTCTGCATCTTGTGTACCTAACCTATTCCACTGATGTATCACTCTTTTTCTTAGCCAATACCAGGTAGTTTTGAGGACTGCTTCTTTATAATACCATTTGATATCTGTTATTGCTAGGCTACCTTCGCTAGCATTTCTTTTCATTAATTCCCTTGTTATTCTGGACTTTTGTTCTTCCAGATGAATTTTGTTATTATTTCATCCAGCTCTATAAAATAATTTTTGGTAGTCTGATTGGTATGGTGCTGAATAAGTAAATTAATTTAGGTAAAGATTTTCATTTTTTATTATATTAGCTTGGCCTAACCATGAGCAACTGATGTTATTCCATTTATTTAGATCTGACTTTATTTGTGTGAGAAATGTTTCATGATTGTGTTCATACAGGCCCTGGGTTTGTCTTGGAAGGTAGACTCCCAAATATTTTATAGTGTCTACAGTAACTTTAAATGGAATTTCTCTTTCTCTCACTTGCTGTAGGGCTTTGTTTGTAATATATAGGAATGCCGAGGATTTATGTGGGTTTATTTTAGATCCTGCAACTTTGCTACAGTTGTTTAGTATTTCAAGTAGTTTTTTACTTGAATCTCTAGGATTCTCTAAGTAAATCATCATATTGTCTGTAAAAAGTGATAATTTATTTTCTTCTTTGCTTATTCTAATTCCTTCAATTTATTTTTCTTCTCTTAATGCTAAAGTGACATTTCTAGTATCAAATTGAATAATAAGGGTAAAAAATGGACATCTTTGTTTCACACCCTTTCTTGTTGGGAAGGCATATAGCTTATCCCCATAATATATAATGCTTCCTGATGGTTTTCAGTAAGTGCCATTTATAATTTTGAGGAAGACTGCATTTATTCTATGCTTTCTAGTGTTTTTAATAGAAATGGGTGTTGCATTTTGTCAAAAGCTTTTCTGCATCTATTAAGATAATCATATGGGTGATGCTAGTGTTTTTTTTTTCTTGACACCAACAATTATGATGATAGTTTTCCTTGTATTGTACCAGCCTTGGATTCCTGGAATAAATCCCCCCTGCACATAGTGTATTATTCTCATGATAAGTTGCTACAATCTTTTTGCTATTATCTTATTTAAAATTTTTGCATCAATACTCATTAGGGAAATTCGTTTATAATTTCCTTTCTCTTTTTTGGCTTCCTGGTTTAGGTATTAGTACCATATTTATGTCATGAAAAGAATTTGGGAAGACCCCTTCTTCACCTATTTTCCCAAATTGTCTATAAAGTATGGGAATTAATTGTCCTTTAAATGTTTGATAGAAGTAACATGTAAAATGATATGGCCCTGGAGATTTATTTCTAGGGAATTCGTTGATGGCTTGCTCAATTTCTTTTTCTGAGATGGGGTTATTTAGGTAATTTACTTCTTTTTCTGTTAACCTGGGCAATTTGTACTTTTGTAAATATTCATCCATTTCTCTGAGGTTATTTATGGGAATATAATTCAGCAAAATAATTTCTAAGTATTGTTTTAATTTCCTATTCATTGGAGGTGAATTCACCCTTTTCATTTTTGTTACTGGTAATTTGGTTTTCTTCTTTCTTTTTTTAATCAAATTGACCAAGAGTTTATTAATTTTATTGTTTTATTCATAAAATCAGCTCTTAGTTTTATTTATTAGTTCAATAGTTTTCTTGATTTCAATTTTATTAAACTTTCCTTTGATTTTCAATATTTCTAATTTGGTATCAAATTTGGGAATTTCAATTTGTTATTTTTCTAGTTTTTTTTTTCACTTGTATGCTCATTTCATTGATCTCCTTTTTATCTGTTTTATGCATGTAAACATTTAGAGAAATATAACCTCCCCTAACAACTGCTTTTTTTGCATCCCGTAAGTTTGGTATATTGTCTCATTATTGTCAGTCTGTTGAATGAAGTTATTTATTGTTTCTATGATTTGTACTTTGGACCACTCATTATTTAGGATTACTTTATTTAGTTTCCAATTAATTTTTAATTTTTCTTTCCATTGTCCTTTATTAGAAATAATTTTTTGCTTCATGATCTGAGTAGGATGCATTGACTATTTCAGCCTTTCTGCACCAGATTCTGAGGTTTTTATGCCCTAGTACATGGTGACTTTTTGAGTATATGCCATGTACCACTGAGAGAAGAAAGTATATTCCTTTTTATCTCCATTCAGTTTTCTCCAGAGATCTGTCATATCTGCCTTTTCTAAAACTCTAGTCACCTCATTAACTTCTTTCTTGTTTATTTTGAGGTTCAGTTTATCAAGCTCAGAGAAGGGGAGTTTGAGGTCTTCGATTAGTATAATTTTGCTGTTTGTTTCTTCCTGTAACTCACTTAACATCTCCTCTAAGAATTTTCATGCTATAACACTTGTTGCATATATGTTAAATAATGATGTTGCTTCATTGCATATGATGCCTTTTAGCAGGATATGGTGTCCTTCCTCATGTCTTTTCATTAGATCTATCTTTGTTTTTGTTTTGTCTGAAGTTAGGATTGCCACCCCTGATTTTTTTTACTTTATCTGAAGCACAATGTACTCTACTCCATCCTTTTATTTTTACCCTGTATGAATCCCCTTTTTCAAATGGGTTTCGTGTAAACAACATATTGTAGGATTATGGTTTTTAATCCATTCTGCTATCCACCTCCATTTTATAGGAGAGTTCATCCCATTCATATTCAAAATTATGATTATAACCTGCGTCTTTTTCTCCATCCTGTTCCCCCCCATTTATGCTTTTATTTCTGCCTCCCCCTTCTGCTCCTCAAAAGAGTTTTGCTTTTGACCACCACCTTCCTCGATTTGCCCATTCTCTTGATTTCCCTCTTTTATCTTACCCTTTTCCCCTTGCTACTTCTTCCCTCTCTTCTAACCACCCACCCCATTTCCTTTCCCCTTTCCCTGCCTACTGCCTGTAGGACAAATTTGATTTCTATCCTTTTCAGAGTATGTTATTCTCTTATTGAACCAAATTCAATGAGAGTGAGCTCATTTACTACTCTTCTCCCTCCCATCTTTCCCTCTAATATAATATGTTTTTGTGCCTCTTCATTTGATGTAATTTACCCTTTTCTATTACCTTCTTACTTCTTCTCCCAGACCCCTCCCTTTACATCTCTTAATTACGTTTTTTATCTTTATATCGGTTATTTTATATTGACACCCCCAGTCTGTGTTTATCCCTTTAAAGTGTCATAATAACTGTACTATTCTCAAGATTGACATATATAAAGCAATATAATCCTATATAAGGATGTAAAAAGTTTGCCATTAATGATTAACAAGATTTGGGGTGGGGGAGTCCGTCTGTTTACCTTTTCATGTCTCTCTTGAGTCTTGTGTTTGAAGATCATGTTTTCCATTGAGCTCTGGCCTTTTCATCAGGAAGATCTGGAGTTCCCTTATTTTGTTGAATGTCCATCTCCTTGACTGAAAAAATATGCTCAGTTTTGCTGGGTATTTGATCCTTGGTTGTAGTCCAAGCTCTTTTGCCCTTTGGAATATCATATTCCAATTTCTCCTGTCTTTTAACGTAAAAGCTGAAAATCCTGTATGATCCTGACTGTAGTTCCACGATATTTGAATTGTTTCTTTCTGGCTGTTTGCAGCATTTTCTCCTTGACTTGTAATTCTGAAATTTGGCTATAATATTTCTTGAAGTTTCCAATCTGGGATCACTTTCAGAGTCTGATCAATGGATTCTTTTAGTGATTATTTTCCTCTCTGGTTCTAGGACCTCTGGGCAGTTATCTTTGATTATTTCTGTGAAGATACCATCCAGGCTTTTTTTTTTCATTGTGGCTTTCTGGTAGACCAATAATTTTTAAATCACCTCTCCTGGATCTGTTTTTCAGGTTAGTTGTTTTTCCAACCAGATATTTCATGTTTTCTTCTATTTTTTAATTTTTTTTATATTTTGTTTGACTATTTCTTGATGCCTCATAGAGTCACTAACTTCCACTTGCTCAATTCTAATTTTTAATGAGTTGCTATCTTCATTTGGCTTTTGAGTCTCCTTTTCCAGTTGGATGATTTTACCTTTCAGGTTGTCATTTTCTCTACTTAGATTTTGAATCTCTTTAGCCATTTTCCCTATTTTACTTTTTAAAGATTTGATCTCATCAGTGTTTTTTTTTTCCATTAATTTCTTTTAGCTCCCTAATTTGGTTTTTAAAAGTCTCCTTTAGCTCTTCCAGGAATGTTTTTGGGCTTGAGACCAGTTCACATTCCCTTTTGAGGTACCAGATGGGGGTGTAATGTCAATGCTGTCCTCTTCTGAATTGGTATTTTGATCTTCCCTCTTTCTATATAAAAGAATCAGTGGTCCTCATTTTGTGTGTGTGTGTGTGTGTGTGTGTGTGTGTGTGTGTGTGTGTGTGTTCTTCTTCATGTTGGTTAGCTTTTTCCTGGATTTACAATGGGTTTCTGCTTTTGGTGCTCAAGGATCTCTGTACCCGGTTTCTTGTTCTGGGAATTGTGAGCCTAGTTACTGGCTTTGTGCATTATGGCCTTTGGTTTCCTGAAGTGTGGGGGAGGGGTCCTCTGACAGCCAAAAGTCTCCTCTTCTTCTGGAGGTGCTCTCCAGCACCAGTGGTCTCAGCTGTTTTCTGTGGTGGTGTCTGCCACTTCCCCTGGCTGTAAAAGACTTCCTGGTGTTGACCCTTGCTCACACCACCCTTCTGGGACTCAGGAATTCCCACTGCTCCACTTCTGAAGCCCACTTCTGTCTCCTATATTCCAGCATTTTTCCCGAGGAATTCTCTGGTCATTGAGAGAGGGAGGGATGAAAGTCATTTACCTGGCCATTATGTCTCGAAGTTCAAGAAGGCAGGTTTCAAACCTTTGGGTTGCAAGTCTCAGGCATAGATATCTCATGGCCACAGGCTGCTGCCTCCTGTTGCTTCAACACACTCCCATCTTATGTTGGGAGGCCTGAGGATCTCCGTCAGTTTTAGGCTTCCAGATTTCTCCCTGGAAGGTAATATTTTTCACTCATAAGAAAATTCTCATTCTTAGGGCAGTTAGAAGAATTATATATAGTCAGAGGATGCAGATGTAAGTTTGATATGAAGGGAGGATATTTCAAAACCCGCAAAATTAAGGGGTGAGAGAGGAATATATTGGGAGAAATGGAAAAGAAGAAGTACAATGGGGTAAATTATCTCATGTAAAAGAAGCAAGAAAAAGCTTTTACAGTGGACGGGAAGAGAAGGAGATGAGAGTGAGTGAGAGAACCTTACTTTCATCAGAATTGGCTCAAAGAGGGAATGAAATACACCATCAATTGGGTACAGAAATGTATCTTACTGGGGCTAGGTGGTGGACTGAGTAGAGCATTGGCCCTTAGAAACTTGACACACGTACTAGCTGTGTGACCTTGGGCAAGTCACTTAACACCAATTGCCCTGCCACACACACACACACACACAAAAATCTGTCTTACCCTACAGGAAAGTAGGAGGGCAATGTGATAGAAGGGAGGGCTGATTGGGAGGGGGAGTAGTCAAGAACAAAACATTTTTGAAGAGGATCAGAGTGAAAAGAGAGAAAGAACAGAATAAATGTGGGGGAAGAGAAGATAGAGGAAAATAGTAATAGTAACTGTGAAGAGAAAATTGAAGCAAGTTCCTCTGATAAAGGCCACGTTTCTCAAATATGTAGAGAACTGAGTCAAATTTATAAAATTAAGAGTCATTCCTCAATTGATAAACTATCAAAATGTGTGAACAATTTTCAGATGAAGTAAACAAAGCTATCTGTAGCCATATTAAAAACTGCTCTAACTTACTATTGATTTGTAAAATGCAAATTAAAACAATTATGAGGTATTACCTCATACCTATTAGATTAGCTTATAGGACAGAAAATGTAAATGACAAATGGTAGAGGAGATATAAGAAAAATGAGACAATTGTGCACTATTCATGGGGTTATGAACTGATTCAACCATTCTTTAAGTTATTTAGAACCATGCCTGAAGGTCTATAAAATCATGTACACTCTTTGAGCTAGCAAAACCACTACTAGGTCTATATCCCAAGAAATAAAAAAAAAGAAATGGATCTACACATACAAAAGTACCTTTAGCTACTCTTTTCTGCTGGCAAAGAATATGAAATTTGGGGGATTACCATCAATTGGAGAATGACTGAACAATCGTGGTATGTGTTTATAATGGAATACTATGTGCTATCTAAGAAATGATGAGCAGGATGCTCTCAGCAAACCCTGGAAACACTTACATGAGTTGATGCAAAGTGAAATGTACTATGTACAAAGTAATAGAAATATTCTAACAAGATCAACTATGACTGACTTAGTTATGCTCAGCAATACAATGATCTAAGACAATACTAAAGAACTTATGATGAAAAATATTATCCATCTCCAGAGAAAGAATTGATTGTGTTTAAATACAGATTGAAGCATACTTTTGTTTGTACTTTCTTTATTTTTGGAGGGTTTTTTGGTCTATGTTTTCTTTAAAAACATAATTATTATGGAAATATTTTGTTTGACCACACCTTTATAACCTATACCAAATTGCTTGCCTTCACAATGAGAGGTGGTGCAGAGGGAGGGAGAGTATTTGGAACTCAAAGTTTTAAAAACAAATGTTAAAAATGTAATAGGGAAAAATAAAATACTGAGTAAAAAAGAAAAGTAACACTAAAAAGCATAGGAACAAATGTAGCTTTCCTTAAAAATGATAAATAATATTTATCTAAAATCATCAGCAAGCATTACTTATAATGGGATAAGCTAGAAGGCTTTCCAGTAAGACCAGGAGTGAAGCAACATTTCTCATTATCACCATTATTCAATATTGTTCCACGTATGTTAGCTATAGCAATAAGACAAGAAAAAGGAATTGAAAGAATTAGACTAAACAATGAGGAAACAAAATTATTTCTTTTTGCAGACAATTTGATGGTATTCTTAGAGAATCCTAGAAAATCAACAACAACAAAACCATTTAAAATAATTAACAACTTTAGCAAAGTTGCAGGACCTAAAATAAACCCACATAAATCATCATCATTTCTATATATTAATCACAAAGTCCTGCTGGGAGACATAGAAAGAAAAAATTCCTTTTAAAATAAATGCAGACAAAATATATTATTTGCAACTCTACCTGCATGATAAACCCAGGAACAATCTGAAGACAATTATAAAATACTCTTCACACAAATAAAATCATATCTAAATGACTAGAGAAAATATTAATTACTCATGGATAAGTCTACCCAATATATAAAGCAGGACAATTCTACCTAATTTATTTATTCAGTGCCTTCCAAATAAAATTGCCAAAAAATTTTCTTATGAAAGCTAGAAAAAAATAACAAAATTCACCTGGAAAACCAAAAATACTTAAGAATATCAAGGGAATCAATGAAAAAAATGTGAAGGAAAATGGTTTAGCAGTAACAGATCTCAAAATATATTACAAAATGGGAATCATCAGAACAATCTATTACTGACTAAAAAATAGAGTGGAATATCAGTGAAATAGATTAGGTACATACTACATAGTAGTAAATGCCCATAGTGATCACATGTTTGACAAACACAAAATACAAGATCTTTTGACAAAATATTTAACAAAGCTTGATTGGAAAACTGGACAGCAGCCTGGAAGAAACTAGCTATATACCAATATCTTGTATCATATATCAAAGTAAGGTCAAAATGAATATGGATGGGATTTAGACATAAATGGTAATATCATAAGAAAATTAGGGGGGCAGGGAACATTACACTTACACAAACAAAACCAATATAATCAAGATTAGAAGGCAAGCCTAAAAGTGAGTAAAGAAATTTACAGCAAATTTCTCTGACAAAGGCCTTATTTCTGAAATATATGGAGAACTGAGTCAAATTTATAAGCAGGTAAGAAAAATGCAAATTAAAAATGCTAAAGTACCAACTCATACTGATATTGCCTCATATGACAGAAAAGAAAAATATCAAATGTTGGAGTGGATGAGGAAAAAATTGGGACCCTGATGGATTGTTGATGGAGTTGTGAACTAATCCAACCATTTTGAAGACCAATTTGTACCTACACTCAAAGGGCTATAAAACCATGCATACTCTTTGAACTAGTAATACCACCACTAGATCTATAACACAAAGAGTTCAAAGCAAAAGGAAAAGGACTTACATGTATAAAAATATTTATAGCAGCTCATTGTGTGTTGGCAAAGAACTGGAAATGAAGGGGATGGCCATCAATAGGGGAATGGTTGAACAAGTTGTACTATATGGTTGTGATGGAATACTATTGTACTGTAAGAAATGATGAGTTGGATGATTTCAAAAAAATCTGGGAAAATTTACATGAACTGATACTAAGGGAAATGAGCAGAACCAGAAGATTTAAACATTAAGAGCCATAACATATGATGGTCAACTGTGAATGATTTTAGCAATTCTTAGCAATACAATGATCCAAGATAATTTTAAAGAACTTAAGATGAAAAATGCTGCTTACCTCCAGAGAAATAACTTATGGAATCTTAAAGCTGATTGAAGTATATTTTTTAGACTTTCCTTATCATATTTTTTTAATTTTTGGTCTTCTTTTGCTACATCATCTTGCAGCATCTTCTTTTGTGACATTGATAATTTGGAAATGTTTTGCATTACAGCACATGTATAATCTATATCAAAATGTTTGCCTTCTCAGGGCAGGAGGAGGGCTGAGAGGGCAGAAGAGAATATGGAAGTTGATTTTTTATTTTTTTTAATTTATTTTTATTTTTAGTTTACAACAGATGGTTCTACATAATTTTGAGTTCCAGATTTTCTCCCCTCCCTCCCCCCCTCCCTCCCTAAGACAGCATGGAATCTCATATAAGTACCACGAATGACTTCGCATTGAATTAATTTACACACTAGTCAAGTTGCGGAGAAGAATTACGACCAATGGAATGAATAATGAGAAAGAAGAAACAGAACCCCCCCCAAAAAAAACCAACCCAAA
Source organism: Trichosurus vulpecula (assembly GCF_011100635.1). Classification (NCBI taxonomy): domain Eukaryota; kingdom Metazoa; phylum Chordata; class Mammalia; order Diprotodontia; family Phalangeridae; genus Trichosurus; species Trichosurus vulpecula. The sequence continues at coordinate 211,364,394 of NC_050579.1, forward strand.
AACAAAAACAAAAGAGAAGAGAAAAAGGCAAGCATGAAGTGTGCCTCAATCTGCATTCAAACTTCATAGTTCTTTCTCTGGATGTAGATAGCATTCTCCATCGTGAGTCCTTTGGAGTAGTGCCTGTACCTTGTGCTGCTGAGAAGATCGAAGTCTGTCAGGGTTGGTCCTCACAGAATCCATATATCTGTGGTTGTGTACAGTGTTCTCCTGGCTCTGCTCCGCTCACTCAGCATTATGTCGTGTGGTTTTTCCAGGTTGTTATGAAGTCCATATCATCCCCATTTCTTATGGCATAATAGTATTCCATTACCTTCATTTTTTAAAATAATATATACTAAAATTTATATTTACCTGTAATGAAGAAGAAATAAAATTAATTGTAAAAAAGAGTGACAAATAGACAAATGAATGTGACATCAACATAAAACAAAAATGAAAACAAGATTATCAAATAAAAAATATGCATAACCAAAAAATGTTTCTCTACTCTATGCCTATGGGATGTATAGGGAGTCTTCAGTAGATCATGCAAGAACTCTGGATTCAAGTCCATCCACAATCTGTCACCTACTTTTTTACTCTTTCTTTTCCAGATAAATACTAGACTATTCTCTTTTTTACTGTGTAGTGAATTCCCCAAGTTGAAGCCTTTCCTGAACCTCTAAATTGCTAATGTACTCCCTGTCAAAGGGATGACAGACTTGTACTCTCTCTTTAAATAGAGATTCTGGAGAAGGCTCTGCCCTCCTGTCAGATGGAGGGAGAGGTCCCAGTGATAGATGATATTGACAAGATGTAAGTTTCAGGACTGATGTTATCTTTCAGGATGAAGAGGTTATTGGAGCATAGAGAAGCCCAGTCTGGTGGCAAATGAAGAGGATTTCAAGAATTTATTGACTTCTTTCATCCTCATCTTCATAAAAATCATTGGTTTCCACATGATTTACATAGGTGATAGTCTTTATGCCCAAGTGGGGAAACACAAACAAACAAAACATCCAAGACTAAGAGCCTTTGGGTTTTTTGAGTTTTCGCATATTATCATGTATTTGGGCCCCTGCCAAGCCGCATGCCTCCTGTAATGCTTTAATAAACAAATAAATAATTAATTTATCTTTAGTGGAATAATAATATCTAAACAACTAAAAACCATATGGGTACAGGGCAAGAGATATTAATTTTGGAATTTACAAATCTGAAATACAAGTCGTTACCAAAAACATTCCTGAAAACTTGTGAAATCATAGAGGCTAATTTTATCAAAAAAAATGTTTAATCTGTATAAGGACCCTATTTCAGTGCTTAATAACAGCATGTGTGTGACTCACATTTCAATGGTTATGTTAACAGATAAGCTCTTGATGCTTCTACCAAGCAAGGAAAATTTTGAGGTTAGTCCTTTAGAGATGGACTCTATCCATGCTTTCATAGGACCAGCTTATCTGAGGTGAGAGAAGCAATCTGAATGTTGATTACAAGGAAATGACTTTTTTGGCCATGGCAAAGATAAAAAAAAAAACAATGAAAAATAACAAGGCTCTAATCTGAATGAAGAAAGTCAGTAATCAGATATACAAAATCAGAGATACCTGAGTACTGATGGATGTGAACATCTTTTTGCTAGATATTTGAGTCCAAAGACAAAAAAGTCACAATCTTTCTTAAGCAGCTTACAGTTTAGTAAGAGGATAAAGCAAAGGTGGGGAATTTGTGGCCTTAGGGCTGCATGTGGCCTTAAAGGTCCTGAAGTACAGCCTTTTGACTGAATCCAAATTTTACAGAGCAAATCCTTTTATTTTTATTAATATATTTTTGTCTTTTATATTTTTATTTTGTTTTCAAAATAAACATACTTAAAATATCAAAAAATAAAATGAGTTTCAATGAAATAATCCTTCCACATTGATCAGCAAAATTAAAACAGTAGTAAGCCATGAGGCATAAATGGACACCTGTTACGTTCATCATTTAGTTCTACTTTCCCCCTCCTGATTGGCACCACTACTGCAGGAGGCTGGTTGGCCAGGGTTTATGAGGATTGAGTACACCAGTCTGTTTTCAGCTTTTGACAGTGGTGCATTGCATTTCTGTTTGAAGTGGGATTTGTGAATACCTGCAGAGCTCTATAGTATTTTTTAATTCTCTCTGCATAACAGCCCACCATTTCAAAGAAGACCAAGAGAATGCTAAAGGAAGAAAACATTTTTAATGAGGATTGGGAATTACAGCATTATCTTATTTCTGCTAAAGATAAGATGATTTGCTTGCTTTATGATTCTGTAATATCATAATTAAAGAAATTCAATGATCATCAGCATTATAACACTCAAAAGGACTGCAAATATTTTTAAATTAGAGGGTGAGGCACAAAAGGTTGTATCAAAGAAATTAAAAAAGATGAAAAGCAAAAGCAAAGACAATTCTTTCAAGCAGCAATAAGATCTGGAAATAATGCCACTGAAGAAACTTATAAAGTAACTTATATAATCAGGAAAAAAATGAAAGCCATTCTGCGATGTAGAAATTGTGAAAGAATGTATTGTTGAAGTTGTAGGATGCTTAGACACTGATAATGTTTCAAAGTACAAACAACTGCCTTTCTCTTTTTCTTTTTAGTTTATTTATTTTAGTTTTCAATATTCACTTTCATAACTCTTAAATTTGTGCCCCTCCCCCCCCCTTCCTCCTCTACAAGATGGCATGCAATCTGATATAGGTTCTACATATACATTCTTATGAAACACATTTTCACATCAGTTATGTTATATACAAGAATTAGAACGAATGTAAGGAATCATGAGGAAGAAAAAAAGAAAATAGGCAATAGTCTGTTTTGCTCTGCATTCAGACTCCATAGTTCTTTCTCTGGATGTGGATGACATTTTCCACGATGAGTCCTTTGGAATAGTTTTAGGTCCTTGCATTGCCAAGAAGGATTAATTCTATCAAAGTTAGTTATCACACATGTGGTTGTTACTATGTACAATGTTCTCCTGGTTCTGCTCACTCCACTCAGCATCAGTTCATACAAGTCTTTCCAAGTTTTTCTGAAATCTGCCTGTTCATAATTTTTTTAATTGCACAATAGTATTCCTTTATATTCGTATACCATAACTTGTTCAGCCATTCTCCAATTGATGGGCATCCCTCAATTTTCAGTTCTTGGCCACCACAAAAAGAGCTGCTATAAATATTTTTGTACATGTGGGTCCTTTTCTCATTTTTATGATCTATGTGGGATACAGCCTTATAAGTGGTACTACAGGATTAAAGGGTATGCATATTTTTATAGCCCTTTGGGCATAGTTCCAAATTGATCTCCAGAATGGGTGGATGAGCTCACAACTCCACTAACAATGAATTAGAAAACAACTGCCTTTTTCAAGGAGAACCTGATTGGCAATAAGAATTAGCCTTCAACTTAACAAAAACTTCATGCAATACTTCAAAAGGAAAATATATATTATCCAATCGCTTTGGATGAATCAACTGATACTACTGATTCAGGACAGGTTTTATCCTTTATTTGGGTCATAATAGAAAATTTTCTTTGCTATGACAAATTATTTGCTTTGGGCAGTCTTGGCAACAGAACATAGGGAATAAAGATCTTTAACAACTTTCAAAGCAAATGTTGTGAAGTTGGACAGAATGTGGTAAATTTAGTGAGTGTATGTACAGACGATGCAACTTCCATGCAGGAAAACATAAAGAGTTTATTGCACAGATTTTTTAAAAAAAGTATTAACAGATCCAGACACTCTCATTTCTTTTCACTGTATCTTGTATCAGCAAAATCTCTGTACTAAAGCTACTATTTTAAGTGACATTTTGCAACAATGTATAAGTATTGGTAACTATATTCATAAATGCAACACAGCATCCCCAGTTGTGTAATACGCTAAAGTTAAATGATGAGGTATTCAGTGCGGATTTGCTATATCGTTCTAAAGAGCATTAGCTATTGCAGGGACAGGTGTTAGTCAAAACTTTATCTCTGTGAGAAGAGATAGTTAAATTTTATGAAGAACAGAATCAGCAATGTGAATTATTGAAAGAAGTTTACTACAGTAATGCTGAATTTCTCTGTGATAGCATGTCAAATCAAAATGATTTGAATATTTCTATGCAAGGTAAAACTAAGTCTATATATGATATGTGGCAAGCATTTTGAAAAAAAAGCTATCTCTTTTTCAAAACATTTCTTCAGAAGGAAATTTGGATGAACATTTTTTCCACTTAGCAAAGTTCATTGATAAGCAGGATGATCTATGGGAATAATTTGAAGAATATGCAGCTGTTATAGACCTATTAATTGAAAAATAAAATGAAAGGTTCACTGACTTTGGAATCATGAAATCACACACAAATTAGTATTTCATCCTCATGTAGTTAAAAGATGGAATTGATTTATCTCTCAGGAGATGATATTTTAAAGTCATTGTTTGATGCTAATTAATATCCAATTGAAATGTGGAAAAATGGAGTAGAATACCCACACCTTCTGCAACAGGCCCACAGAGTGCTTTCTTGCTTTTCAACCGCTTGCTGCTGGAAATCTAAATTCTCCTATATAATCCAAATCAAGATGCCCTTAAGGTCAGAAATGACTGATACCCATCTAGAGGATCAACTGAAACTGTGAACCTCCATGCTGCAGCCAAATATTCAAATGCTTTCCAATGGAAAACTGTAAGGGGCTCTTGAGAGCCTGATGATCTTGGGAGTTGAACCCCAAGGACAGTCCTATGGAAAAAAGGAATTATCTGGGGCTACACAGTCCAGCTCAGCTCCTCCTCCTCTGACGAGGCAGGCTGTGAACAGCACATGCCCCCTTTCCAAATAAGCACTGGACACAAGTTGTCCACGAGCTGTGATGCATGGCCCTGAGGCTCCTGATAGGCTTAGAGGATAGCGCACGAGCTTGCTTGCACCCAGTAATAAAGGCTAGTACTGCATAAAAATCCTGCTTGCTGAAACAATAAATGGAGTTACTAACCATCTCGTCTCCCGCCTCATTCATTGTCCAAGAGATCAGGCCTTTGCTGGACAAAGGCCTGGGAGTTGGGGGGGCAACGGACCCCAACAGAAAACATACACAATTAAGTTATTAAGAGGTTAGTTGACTTTAAAATTAACAGTTTGTATTTTTGAAATTATTAAGGACATAGTAGTTAGATTTTCATAAACTTATGTACATTTTTAAGTATATCTAATTGAAGTTTCTTGAATGCAACCTTGTTTGATTATAGCTAAATATTAATGTGGCCTTCCAACATGAAAAGCTTCTCTAACCCTGGAATAAAGCTTGCAAATGGACACAAACACACACACACACACACACACACACACACACACACACGAGTGAGATAAAGAAAACAGTTCTAAGTACATCAGAGATCAAAGCACATTGAGCAGATTGTATTTTGGGAGACATGAGGCGGGGGCGGTGGGTGCAGAGGGCACAGAATAACCTTTATATTTGTAAGTGACACTAGAACAGTCCTTATAAAGGAAAGAACATATTCAAAAAAAGAGATGAGCTTCCATTTCAGGTATATAGGAAGTAAAACATAAATTCATTGAAATGGGAAAGGGTAGAATGAGAGTGAGATATTTGTGAATTAGAATACTATACTTTAGAAAGGGAGTAACAGGCAACATAAAGTGATTGTTCGAAGGGGATGATTTGGAAGGGGAGCATAATTTAGTAGATTCTGGGACCTTAAAATGGAATTGTTTTGGTCTTGCACCAATCCTCTAATAGAGGATATTATAGTAACAGCAGAGTTGTAATTTCAATATTTTGGAATGACATTTAAGCTGAGATTCCTCCAATGGGGCAAGAGGATGCAATTTTGGGATTATATGATATTAGTTTGGCTTGAGGAAAAACTTTTAAGTCACTATCTAGTGTTACCCATAGACTCTTCTGAACCATAAGCTATCATTAATAATTTTCAATATTGGGACTGTGTGAACCAGTGAGAATCTTGCTGCCCTACCTTTTTTATGACTGGAGGATACTGAGAATACTTTCATTTCCCTATTCTCTATAAATTATAAGGGCACCTATGATTTTTTAAATGTTATTTTAGACTCAAACATCAGAACACAAATACAGAATAGAGAAAAGAAACACAAACATATGGCAATCTTAAATATTGGAACAAATACAAAGTAAGAAAAGGGGGAAAAGCATGTTATGTGCATAACAGAATGTAAGAGTGGATTCAAAATATGTAACAATAAATTTTCATTTCTTGAAAGCCTTTATGATAAATAATTTATGTTGTGTTGGGAACTGTCTAACTTTGCTTCCTTTTAAGTTTTCTTTTGTTCTCAGCTGTGCAGTTTGTTACTTGTTCTCCACCCACCCACTCATCCCACAGAAAGCTACAATTAATCTATATAGCTATAGATATATACATACACATATACACATAGACATATACTTTCCCAAACAAATTTTCTACCCCTGATCTTTGTTTTTATTTTTGTGCATATCTCCTGCTTCCTCTACTTTACTTCTACCCACTACCATGCCCTCCTATTACTTGCCTATCCCCCTCCAAAGATCTCTCCCCTGTCCTCCCATTCCTATAAATCTAAATACCGTTCTATACCTCTCTTTCCCCTATTCCTTCACCCTCACCTCTAAAGATCCCTCCCTTGTCCTCTCTCCTACCCTATCCTCCTACCTTTTAATTTCTTCTGAATTTAGAAGACTTTCATACTCTGTTAAATATATATGTACTGTTCCCTCTTAAACCCATTCCTGATGAAAGTAGGTTACTAGAACTAATAGCCCTCCTCCCCTATCGAATTCCTCTGTATAGATTTTTCCTCTTGCACCTTATTCATATAAAATAATTACCATTTTAGCTATTCCTAAAAGTTTTTACTTTTTAAATTCATAACATACTCAGGTTCACCCCAATCTTTTTTATGAGTTATTCAATTATTATTAAGAATCTTAGAGGTATGTTTCACATTTACATATATAAAAAGTAAATGTTCTGTCCTTATTGAATCCCTTATAATCAGTCTTTGGTTTATACCTTTTATTTCTCAAATCTATTAAGTTCAGGTTTTGTTTTTTGTTTTCTTAACAAAATTTTGAAAGTCTGACAGTTTATCAAATGTCCTTTTTTCCCATTCAAAATTTTGCTTAACTTTGGTGAGTATGATATTTTCAGCCAGAACTGCAGTTCTTTTCTCTTCAATATATATTGTTTCAAAACCTGTGGTCCTTTAAGGTCTCTGCTACTAGATCTTGTGTGATTCTAATTGAAGAACCGTCATATTTAAATTGTTTTTTTTTCCTTGTTGCTTTAATACTTTATCCTTGAGCTGTGGTTTCAGAATTTTTCTATGGTATTCCCATGAGTTTTCCTCTTAGGATTCCTTTTAAGTGGTGATTGATGGATTTCTTTTTTATTTCTACTTTCCCTCATTGTTTTAATGATTCAGGACAATTTTTCTTTAATTATTTCTTGTATTATTGGATAAAGATTCTTTTTTATCATAATTTTCATTTAGTCTGATTATTTTTATTCTTTCTCTTCTTGATCTATTCTCTAAATCTGTTCTTTTCTTATAAGATGTTTCACTTTCTCTTCTATTTTTTCATTACTTATTTTTTGTTTAATAATTTCTTGATCTCTTACAATTTCATTGGCCTCATTCACCTTGGCAATTATAATTTTCAAGGTGTCATTTTCTTCCTTATGATTCTGGACCTTCTTTTCTAATTGGTGGACTTTACTTTTATGATCTTCTTGTTTTCTTGAATTCTTCTTATTCTTTTTTGTTTGTTTTTCCTCTCTCTGTGTCATTTGATTTTCAAAGTAATTTTTTAAGATCTTCTATTGGGCAGGTGACCATTTGAGGTTACTCTTTGTGGGGTTCTTTATTTCAACATCCTCCTCTGCAAATGAACTTCTCTATTCCCATAATAACTTTCTATGGTTGGATGCTTTCTCCTTTGCCTGTGAATTTTTGTGGTAATAGCTTAATTTTTGTACTCACCTCTAGCCCTGGGATATGGGGGTGGTGCCTCTTGTCTCAGATCTTCCATTCTCCCCCTAGCCTGGAACCAAAGCTCCAACCTCCTGTAAGTGCCCACAGCCAGGAGCTTTCTGCCCCACTGCTTCTAGACTCACTGAGTGTGTGCTGGTTACTTCTCACCTACCTCTAACCCCGCCAACCTCCACTATCCCAAGCCTCTTCAAAGCACAGCAGGGTCTGGTGTTTCTTGTCAGCAAAGGTTTTCCCAATCTTCCCTGGCTCAGAAGCCCAACTCCTCTCACTGTCCTGGGGGTAAAAGTTCCCAGGGCTGGCACCTATCAAACCAACTAACCCCAGGGCTTTTTGCTGCTTGTTGTTAAAGCAGACCCTAACCTGGAAGTGTTTATATTTTTCTGCTACTTCATGTGATGTAAATTACCCTTTCCTGCCTTCTTCTCACCTCTTCTCCCATTACAATCTCTTTTCATTCCTTATTTAATTTTTTTGTCATCACAGCAGTTAATTTATAGCCACACCCTCTGTCTATGTATATCCCTTCTAGATATCCTAGGAACTATACCATTCTCAAAAATAGCAAATGAGATCCTCCCCTAAAGGTGTGTAAACAGTTTGCCTGTGTTTTATAACAAGGTTTTTTTTTTTTTACTTCCCTCCCCCTGTTTACCTTTTAATGTCTCTCTTGAGTCTTGTTTTGGAAGATCATATTTTCCATTGGGTTCTGGCCTTTTCATCAGGAAGTTCTGGAATTCCCTTATTTTGTTGAATGTCCATCTCCTAGCCTGAAAGATGATGCTCAATTTAGCTGGGTAGTTGATCCCTGGTTGTACTCCAAGCTCCTTTGCCTTTCAGAATATCCTATTCTAATCCTTCTCATTTTTACTACAGAAGCTGCAATGTTCTATGTGATCCTGACTTTGGTTCCATGATATTTTAATTGTTTCTTTCTGACTTTTTGCGGTATTTTCTCCTTGACCTAATAATTCTGAAATTTGGCTACAATATTTCTTGGAGTTTTCAATTTGGGATGTCTTTCAGGGCATGATCCATGGATTCTTTCAGTGACTATTTTATCCTCTGGAACTACAACCTTGGGGATGTTTTCTTTGATGACTTCTTGGAAGATACTGCCCAGGCTCTTCTTTACATGGCTTTCTGGTAGACCACTATTTCTTAGATGATCTCTCCTGGATTTTTTTTCAGGTCAGTTGTTTTTCTCTTTCTTTTTTTGTGTTTTCCACCTTTAATTTTTATTTTCTTCTGAGAAACCTCTCAAATTGCTTCATGAAAGAACAGAGTCCCAGCCATAGCCCATAGAGCACAGTTCAGGAAATATAAGGCAATTAATGAGGCATTTCCCCATCTACTTTAAGTTGCTGGGTAAATCTGGGCTCTGTATCTCATGAGGCAGATTATCATTAATTACCTAAGGAACACCTCCAAATGGATATCCCATAGGAATCTTCTACTCAACATTTCTAAACAAGACTCATTATTTTCCTTTAAAATCTTCTTTTCCTCCTGATTTTTCTCTTTATGTTGAATCTAGGGTCCTAGGTTGTTTTTTTTTTTTAATTTATATTTTATTATTTATTTAATTTTTTAGTTTTCAGCATTGATTTCTACAAGATTTTGAATTACAAATTTTCTCCCCATTTGCACACTTCCCCCAATCCAAGATGGCATATATCTGATTGCCCCATTCCCCAGTCAGCCCTCCCTTCTGTCAGCCCGCTCCACCCATCCAGTTTTCCCTTACTTTCTTGTAGGGCAAGATAGATTTCTATGCCCCATTGCCTGTATATCTTATTTCCCAGTTGCACGCAAAAACAAATTTTTTTTGAACATCTGCTTTTAAAACTTTGAGTTCCTAATTCTTTCCCCTCTTCCCTCCCCACCCACCTCCCTAAGAAGGCAAGCAATTCAACATACATCACAAGTATATCATTATGTAAAACCCTTCCAAAATCCTCATGTTGTGGAAGACTGACTATATTTTGCTCCCTCCAATCCTGTCCCCCTTTATTCAATTTTCTCCCTTGACCCTGTCCCTTTTCAAAAGTGTTTGCTTTTTATTACCTCCTCCACCTATCTGCCCTCCATTCTATCATTCCCCCCTTTTTCATCCCCCTCTTCCTTCTTTCCTGTGGGGTAAGATACCCAGTTGAGAGTGTATGTTATTACCTCCTCAAGTCAAATGCAATGAGAGCAAGATTCACTCATTCCCCCTCAACTGCCCCCACTTCCCTTCCAACGAATTGCTTTTTCTTGCCAATTTTATGTGAGATAATTTACCCCATTCTCTCTCTCCCTTTATACTTCTCTCAATATATTCCTCTCCCATCCATTAATTTCATTTTATTATTTTTATATTCTCTTCAACTACCCTAACACTGAGGTCTCATGAATTAAACACATCATCTTTCCATGTAGGAATGTAAACAAAACAATTCAACTTTAGTATATCTCCTATGATTTCTCTTTCTTGTTTACCTTTTAATGCTTCTCTTGATTCTTGTGTTTGAAAGTCAAATTTTCTATTCAGCTCTGGTCTTTTCACTGAGAAACCTTGAAAGTCTTGTATTTTATGGAAAATCCATATTTTGCCTTGGAGCATTACACTCCGTGTTGCTAGGTAGATGATTCTTGGTTTTAATCCTAGCTCCACTAACCTCTGGAATATCACATTCCAAGCTCTTCGATCTCTCACGGTAGCAGTTGCTAGATCTTGTGTAATCCTGATTGTGTTTCCACAATTCTCAAATTGTTTCTTTCTGGTTGCTAGCAGTATTTTCTCCTTGATCTTGGAGCTCTGGAATTTGGCGACAATATTCCTAAGAGTTTTCTTTTGGGGATCTTTTTCAGTAGGTGATTGGTGGATTCTTTCAGTTTCTATTTTACCCACTGGTTTTAGAATATCAGGGCAGTTCTCCTTGATAATTTCTTAAAAGATGATATCTAGGCTCTTTTCTTGATCATGGATTTCAGGTAGTTCAATAATTTTAAAATTATCTCTCCTGGATCTATTCTCAAGGTCAGTGGTTTTTCCAATGAGATATTTGACCTTGTCTTCCATTTTTTTATTCTTTTGATTCTGTTTTATAATATCTTGATTTGTCATAAAGTCACTAACTTCCACTTGCTCCAATCTAATTTTCAAATTAGTATTTTCTTCAGTGGTCTTTTGGACCTCCCTTTCCACTTGGCTAATTTTGCCTTTCACGGGCATTCTTCTCCTCATTGGCTTTTTGGAGATCTTTTACCATTTGAGTTAGTGTATTTTTAAGGTGTGATTTTTTTCAGTATTTTTTGGGTCTCCTTTAGCAAGTCATTGACTTGTTTTTCATGGTTTTTTTTTTTTTTGTATCACTCTCATTTCTCTTCCCAATTTTTCCTCTACTTCTGTAACTTCCTTTTCCAAATCCTTTTTGAGCTCTTCCATGGCCTGAGCCCAATTTATATTTTTCTTGGAGGCTTTTGATGTAGGCTCTTTGATTTATTGACTTCCTCTGGCTGGTTTTGATCTTCTTTGTCACCAAAAGAAGATGCCAATGTCTGAATCCGAATCTGAGAGCATTTTTGCTGCCTTTTCATGTTCCTAGCCAACTACTCGACCCTTGAGTTTTTTGTGGGAGTATGACTGCTTGTAGAGTAGAACGTACTTTATCCCAAGCTTGAAGGGCTGCACTGATGTTTTCAGAGCTACTTCTACACAGCTAGCTCTGCTACACCAGCACTCCTTCTCCCCCACAAACTGCTAACCAGGATTGCAGCCCAGATCCAAGCAGGACAAAGTAGGCTTTGCACTCCTGCTCCAATTCATCACTCAATTCCTCCCCACGTGTGGACCTGGGGATGGAGGCAACTGCAGCTGTAGCTCTGGAAGTGGTGACCAACCACAAAATCCTTTCACTCTGTCCCAGCAGCTTTTACCACTAACCTTCTCTGTTGTCTTTGATGTTTGTGGGTTGAGAAGTCTAGTAAGTGCCACAGCTCAATGATTCAGGGCCGTAGGGCCTGTTTTGCCTGGGTCCCACTGGGTTTGGTCATGGTGTGCTGGTGTGGCCCATGCTGGGCTCTACTCTGCTCCACTCCCAGCTCCATGCAATTGACCCTTCCCAGCAACCATCCAGGCTGTCCTGGGCTGGAGTCCTGCTTCCCTCTGCTATTTCATCGATTGTGAAGCTCTAGAATTTGTTTAGAGCCATTTTTATAGGTGTTTGGAGGGACCTGGGGGAGAGCTTAAGCAAGTCCCTGCTTTCCAGCTGCCACTTTGGCTCTGCCCTGCCCCCCAGGTCAGTTGTTTCTCCAATGAGATATTTCACATTTTCTTCTATGTCTTCTTTCTTTAGATTTTGTTTGAGTCATATTGCCTTTTGAGGTTTCAAATGTGGGTACGGTGTCAATGTTGTCCATTTCGGAATTGGTATTTTGATCTTCCCTGTCTCCATAGTAACAATCAATGATCTTTGTTTTTCTGGATTGTGTCTTCATGTTGATTTTCATTTTCCTGGCTTTTAAAGTGGACCTCTGTTTCTAGGGCAGAGGGGGCTCTTCCCAAGCTTCTTGTGCTGAGAACTGGGGGCCTGGTTATTGGTTTTGTGGGCTTTGGCCTTTGATTTTGTGAGCTAGAGGCTATACAATGTTCCCGCTCACCTGGTGCTGAGCTGAAGCTGGTTGGTGTGTGCCACGGATTGAGGCCCAGTGAAGTCTTTCTGAGTTTACCCTGCATAGTCACAGTGTGGGATGGGGGAGAGGAGTGATGTGGCTGCTAGAAGTCTCCTCTTCCCCTAGGGCTGCAATATAGCATGTGGTGTCCCAGCCATTGTCTGCGCTGGTGTCTGCCACTTCCCCTGACTGTGTGAAGGAATGTCTGGGGTCCAGGTGTTGGTGCTTGTGAGCTCTAACCCTCCCCACCCCCCCAGTGATCAGGAACTCCTGGTGATCTGCTGAGGTGGTGCCAGCTGGGGTGCCTCCCTTCCTGCACTGGTCTCTTTCTACCCACACAAGAAGGGCCTCTCTCCCCAGCCTCCTGAGCTAAAAGATTGCTGAACCCCCACTTCTGGCTCCTCTATTCCAGGCTTTTGCAAAAGGCAGTATTCTCTGGGTCTTTCAAGGTGAGGAAGGGAAGTATGAGAGCACCTATGTTTTACTTAGTCATCATGGCTCCCAGAAGTCCAAGGAGGTGAGTTTCAAACCTTTAGAATGTGGGGTGAAAGCCTCAGGAGAAGCTGTTGCTGCAGACACAGGTTCCACACCTCTGTATCATCTATCTCCAATAGGCTCCCATCCTGGGCAGAGAGGTCTGGGGATCACCACCACAGCTGGCGATTCAGCCCTGGGCCTGCTCTCATGCCTGCTGCAGTATTATTTAGTCCCATAAGCTCAGTGCTCTCCCAACCTGGTGGGCTGGCTGAGTTCTGCTGCTGCTAAAGCCCGGTGCTCTCTCAGCCCACAGGTCTGTCCCATTGACACTGCAGATTTTCCTGAACTGGAAATCTCCCACACTCAGTTTCCTAGTGGCTTCTACTTCTCTCAAATCTGTTCAGATTCACTTTTTTAGAGGTATCTGACAGAATTTGTAAGAGAGCTCCTGTAAGTCCCTGTTTTCACTCTGCCATCTTGGCTCTGTCCACAATCAGATTATTTTTAACTCATTTTTTTCACTTTATGAATTTTAAAATGTTCTTCTGTGAAGGGTTCAATAAGCTTCCTCTGACTATCAAAGGACTCTATGGGGAAAAAAAACACAAAGCAAAACAAAATACATTAGTAGCTACTTCAATAGAAAAAAAGGATAAATGTATAGTGGATTATCAAAAAGGTAAAAAGAATTGTTTTTTAATAGTATTTTATTTTTTCACAATAACATGTCAATATAATTATAACATGAATTCTTATAAGATTTTGAGTGAGAAATTTTTCTCCCTGCCTCCCCAGCTTCCCAAAATTTGATGTTGGTTATATGTGTGCAATTACGTAAAACATATTTCCATATTAGTCATAGTTGTGAAAGAAGACATATACCAAAAGGAAAGAAAAACACTAAAAAAAATAAAGTGAAAAAATATACTTCAATCTACATTGAGAAGCCATCAGTTCTTTTTCTGGATGCGGATAGCATTTTCCATCATGAATCCTTTTTACTTGTCTTGGATCATTGTGTTGCTGAGAAGATCTGAGTCATTCATAGTTAATCATCACACAATGTTGCTGATGCTGTGTACAATGTTTTCCTGGTTGTGCTCATTTCACTATGTATATGTTTGTACAAATCTTTCCAGGTTTTTCTGAAATCTGCTTGTTCATCATTTTTTTATTGCACCATAATATTCCCTTACATTCATATACCATAACTTGTTCAGTCATTCTCCAATTGATGGGCATCCCTCAATTTCCAATTCTTTGCCACCACAAAAAGAGCTACTATAAGTATTTTTGTGCCTGTAGGCCATTTCCCCTTTTATATGATCTCATTGGGGTACAGACCTACTTGTGGTATTGCTCGATTAAAGGGTTCACACTGTTTGGTTGTCCTTTGGACATAGTTCCAAAGTGCTCTCCAGAATGGTTGGATCACTTTACAACTGCATCAACAATGCATTAGTGTTCTGATTTTCCCACATCTTTTCTAACACCTATCATTTTCAATTTTTTCTGGCCATATTAGCCAATCTGATACATGATGTGAGGTGGTACCAAGTTTTTTTTTTTTAATTTGCATTTCCCTAACCAAAAATGATTTAGAACCCTTCTTTATATGACTATAGATAGCTCGGGTTTCTTCATCTGAAAGCTTCCTATTCATGTCTTTTGACCGCTTGTCAATTGGGGAATGACTTGGACCAAGTGTTGTTTAAGCACCTGTTATGTTTCAGGCATTGTGCTAGCAGTGAGGAAATCGGGATATTAATTCCTCTTAACAACCCTATTAGGTAGGTGTTATTAAGATCTTTATTTTATTTTGAGGAAACTAAATGGACAGAGGTTGTATAACTTGCCCACAGTACCACCATTAAACATTTAATTTTAAATTTGAACTCAGGTCTTCCTGATCCCATGCCCAGTGCTTCTATTCATTGCATCACCCATCTGCCATAAAGATTAAAGAGAATAAAGAATCCTCTGTCACCTAATAAAAATCCCTCTGGAAATGAGGTTTGGGGTAAACCACAAACCAATTCATATCCCTTTCACAATAAGTTAATTTAAGCAGCATGGTAATTTTGGTGATTGAGTAAAAATATTGATCTGAAGAGAAACAGGAGACTACTTATCCAAATGCTTTATACAGAAGAAAATTTATTGAATCTTTCATCTTTACTGTAGTGTGTTTTTCCCTGCTAAATTATCATTCAAAGTAATTATATAATGGTATAATATAATTCCTTAAGTATTTTAACTATATTTGGAGAAAAAGAAAGGGAATTGATCTGTGATTTCCAACTCCTAAATTAGTTAAAACCTACCACCTATGCAGATCAGTACCTTCACTGCAATTATAGTACTAGAGTTTCACAGAGCTCTGAGAAATTGGAGGGGCTTACTGTTTTCTCTGTGTTATCAAGCTCTTTCAGCTGGGGCAAAGGTTCTAAGCTTTTAGGCAAATTCTCTCTCATTCAAAAATCCTTTCCCTCCCCGGGGGGCAGAGCCAAGATGGCCGCGTGAAGGCAGCGTCTCACTGGAGCTCTCTCACAAGGTCCGTCAGATTCCTATAAAAAGTGAATTTGAGCAGATTTGAGAGAGTCAGAAACCACGAGCAGTCGGCGTGGGGCAAATTTCCGAGCCGCGGAGAGTCTGAAAGGCCGGAGAAATGAACCTGCAGGCTCGGAGAGTGCTGGGTGCGGAGCTGCTCCAGACCAAGGCAGAAGCGGCTGGCCGAGAAATCCACGTAGGAGACGGGCTGGGAGAAAGCTGGGCTCCCGAAACCGGCAGAGATCCCCAGGACTCCCAACACAGAACGGCAGTCTGTGGGAGCAATGAGAGGCAGCGCAACGCCACCGGCCGTGAAAACACCCACTCCTGACCCTTGCAAAACCCAGGAACTCGGCTTCTTGAACTTCCGGAACACTCAATGGCCAGGTAAAAGGCTCTAATCCCTCCCCCCCTCACCCAGAGAATTCCTCAGGGAAAAAAAAAAAGAGAACTGAAACAGAGGAGAGAGTAGTGGGGCCTCACAGGACAAATACTAGAAGCTCATTAGTCCCAGAGGGGCAGAGGCGGCAGGGGTCAACACCGGGAGCCCAGACGTAACCTTGCTCCCCCAGGAGCTTGCTGAAAAGCAAGTGCTGGAGAGCACCCACAGGGAGTGAGATGCCAGGGAGCCAGACCCCTCCTCCACACCTCAGGAAACTGAAGGTTACAATTCTAGACTCACAACCACCAGAATAAGAAAGCTGGGACAGAAAGCCCTGAGATCCACAGATAGAAATTCGTTGTAAAACCAGCAAAAGGCAAACCAACATGAAGAAGAACACAAAAAAACCGAGGACAATAGATTCTTTTTATGGAGACATGCAGGATCAAAATATCAACATAGAAGAGGGTAGCAACGGCACGGTAGATACATCAGATACCTCAAAAGCTAATATGAACTGGTCTCCTGCCCAAAAAGCACTGCTGGAAGAGCTAAAGGAGGATTTTAAAAACCAAATTAGGGAGCTAAAAGAAAATATGGAAAAAAATGGAAAAAAATTCACTGATGAAATCAAGTCCCTAAAGAATAAGATTGGTGAAAAGGATACGAAGATTGAGAATCTAGAGAGAGAAAAGGACACCCTGAGAGGCAAAATCAACCAATTGGAAATGGAGACTCAAAAGCAAAATGTAAACACTAACTCATTCAAAATTAAACTTGAGCAAGTGGAAGCTAATGAATCTATGAGGCATCAAAAAGTAATGAAACAAAACATAAAGAATGAAAAAATAGAAAAAAAAATGTGAAATATCTGATTGGCAAAACAACTGACCTGGAAAACAGATCCAGGAGAGAAAATTTGAGAGTTATTGGTCTACTGGAAATCCACGATGAAAAAATCAAATTACCAGTATCAAAAATGAAAAGGGTGAGGTCACCTCTAATGAAGAGGAAATCAAAACAATAATTAGGAATTATTTTGCCCAACTGTATGCCCATAAATTTGACAACCTTAGAGATATGGATGAATATCTACAAAAACATAAACTTCCCAGGCTAACAGAGAAGGAAGTGAAATTTCTTAATGACTCCATATCAGAAAAAGAAATTGAGCAGGCCATCAACGAACTCCCTAGGAAAAAATCTCCAGGGCCAGATGGTTTTACATGTGAATTCTATCAAACATTTAAAGAACAACTAATTCCAATACTTTGTAGACTATTTGGGAAAATAGGTGAAGAAGGAGTCCTACCAAATTCTTTTTATGACACAAATATGGTACTATTACCCAAACCAGGTAGAGTTAAAACAGAGAAAGAAAATTATAGACCAATTTCTCTAATGAATATTGATGCAAAAATTTTAAATAAAATATTAGCAAAAAGATTGCAGCAACTCATTACAAGAATAATACACTATGACCAGGTAGGATTTATTCCAGGAATGCAAGGCTGGTTCAATATTAGGAAAACTATTAGCATAATTGACCATATCAACAACAAAACTAGCAGAAACCATATGATCATCTCAATAGACGCAGAAAAATCCTTTGACAAAGTACAACACCCATTCCTATTAAAAACACTAGAAAGCATAGGAATAAGTGGAACCTTCCTCAAAATTATAAATAGCATCTACCTAAAACCATCAACAAGCATTATTTGTAATGGGGATGAGCTAGATGCATTCCCAATAAGATCAGGGGTGAAACAAGGATGTCCATTATCACCCCTATTACTCAATTTGGTACTGGAAGCATTAGCTGTAGCAATAAGAGAAGAAAAAGAAATTGAAAGAATTAGAATAGGAAAAGAAGAAACTAAATTATCACTTTTTGCAGATGATATGATGATTTATCTAGAGAATCCTAGAGAATCAAGTAAAAAACTACTTGAAATAATAAACAACTTTAGCAAAGTTGCAGGATATAAAATAAACCCACATAAATCCTCAGCATTCCTATACATTATTGACAAAGCCCAATAGAGAGAGATAGAAAGAGAAATTCCATTCAAAGTTACTGAAGGCACTATAAAATATTTGGGAGTCTATTTGCCAAGACAAACCCAGGGCCTATATGAACATAACTATGAAACACTTTTCACGTGAATAAAATCAGATCTAAATAAATGGAGAAATATCAGTTGCTCATGGTTAGGCCGAGCGAATATAATAAAAATGACAATTCTACCTAAATTAATCTATCTATTCAGTGCCATACCAATTGAACTACCAAAATTTTTTTTTACTGAGCTGGACAAAATAATAACAAAATTCATTTGGAAAAACAAGAGGTCTAGAGTATCTAGGATATTAATGAAAAGACATGCTAGAGATGGTGGCTTAGCCACACCAGATATTAAACTGTACTACACAGCAGCAGTCATCAAAACTGCCTGGTACTGGTTAAGAAACAGGGGTGTGGATCAGTGGAATAGGATAGGTACACAAGTAGGTGAAATCAACAAGTTTAGCAATCTACTCTTTGATAAACCCAAAGAGGCCAGCTTCTGGGCTAATAACTCACTATTTCACAAAAACTGTTGGGAAAATTGGAAAATGGTAGGGCAAAAACTGGGCATAGACCAATATCTTACACCATATACCAAAATAAAGTCAAAATGGGTTCATGATTTAGGAGTAAAAGTTGATACTCTAAGTAATTTGGGAAAGCAAGGAATAGTTTACTTATCAGATTTGTGGAAAAGTAAAGAATTCATGACCCAACAAGAGATAGAGAGCATTACAAAATGCAAAATGGATAATTTTGATCATGTCAAATTGAAATGTTTTTGTACAAAAAAAGCCAATGCAACAAGAATTAGGAGGGAAGCAGAAAATTGGGAGAAAATCTTCGCAACTAGTATCTCTGATAAAGGCCTCATTTCTAAAATATACAGGGAGCTGAGCCAAATGTATAGGAATACAAGCCATTCCCCAATTGAGAAATGGTCAAAGGATATGAACAGGCAGTTTTCAGAGGAAGAAATTAAAGCTATCTACAGGCATATGAAAAAATGCTCTGGATCACTACTGATTAGAGAAATGCAAATCAAAACAACTCTTAGGTACCACATCTCTCCTGTCAGATTGGCTAAAATAACAAAACAGGAAAATGATAAATGCTGGAAAGGATGTGGGGAAATTGGAAGATTGTTGCATTGCTGGTGGAGTTGTGAGCTGATCCAGCCATTTTGGATAGCAGTTTGGAACTATGCCCAAAGGGCTATAGAAATGTTCATACCCTTTGACCCAGCAATACCACTTCTAGTGTTGTATCCCAAAGAAATCACACAAGCGGGAAAAGGACCCATATGTACAAGGATATTTATAGCAGCTCTTTTTGTGGTAGCCAAGAATTGGAAATGAAAGGGATGCCCATCAATTGGGGAATGGCTGAACAAGCTGTGGTATATGAAGGTGATGGAATACTATAGTGCCATAAGAAATGGGGATGAGGCAGACTTCATAACAACCTGGAAAAACCTACACAACATAATGCTGAGTGAGCGGAGCAGAGCCAAGAGAACGTTGTGCACAGCCACAGATATATGGATTCCGTGAGGACCAACCCTGACATACTGCACTCTTCTCAACAACCTAAGGGGCAAGGACAACTCCAGGGGACTCACGATGGAGAATGCTATCTTCATCCAGAGAAAGAACTGTGAAGTTTGAATACAGATCGAGGCGCACTACATGATCGCCTTTTTTTTGCTTCTCTTTTGTTTTTTTGGGTTGGTTGTTTTTTTTTTTTTTTGGTTCTGTTTCTTCTTTCTCATGATTCATTCCATTGGTCAAAATTCTTCTCCACGACTTGACTAGTGCATAAATTAATTTAATGCGAAGTTATACATGACAGTTATATGAGATTCCATGCCGTCTTGGGAGGGAGGGGGGAAGGAGGGGAGAAAATCTGGAACTCAAAACTATGTAGAACCGTGTTTGTTTAGCCAAAAATAAATAAAGAAATTAATTAAAAATAGGATAGGTGAAGGCACAGAGGAAAAGAGAGAATTTATTATTCATTGTTTTAAAAAATGAATGGTAAAATTTTTAAAAATATAATTGGAAAATATTTAACAAAAGAAAAACATATTTAAAATAAAAAAAAATTCCCTCAAAAAAAAAAAACAAAAACAAAACAAAAAAAAAATTCTTTCCCTCCTTAAGACACTCCATGTTTCTGTAAGGGTTATTAGTTTCCAGTTCAGTCATTTTCACCTCTCTTATTCTTTTAGGGATCTTATGTAGAAGAATGGCTAGGGACAAGGGTACATTCAAAAAACACCCAAAAAGTCCCAGTTTATGCCTTGGAATCATATTTTTCAATATTAGTGTCTCCTTTTCTCTAAGAAAACAGGAAAGAAACTTGCAAGGAACAAGCAAAAATTCCAAACTGTAAGCATTTATCTCCTAATCTTTTCTTCTTTTATTCCCTCTTTAGAGGAAAAAAAGAAACACAGATTCTCTATTTTTTTTTCATTTTAAATAAAATTATTTTTCAATGAAAGCTGAAAACAATTAACTAGCTATTCTTCCAACTTTTAATGGCTAACTCTACTAAAGGGTCTCTGTGGTTTCAACAATAAAAACAATAATTAAGATCAAGCATTAAAAAATAAAACTAAGAAGGTTTTTTTTCAAATATTTAAAATAGTTTCATCATATGGGGGCATTAATGAGCAATGCAATTCTAGATAAAAGTTAAAGTATGTTTATATAAAATTCATTTGAAATCCTTGGGGAGAGAATGGAAATGTTTCCTAATAGACTACTTAGCCCCCTTCCAAAAATTTAGAAATTCATATTTAAAGACTGAACTAGTGGTCAAATTAAAAATTTCAGGAAAAAATTGAAAATTTGTTGATAGTTTGTTGGCAAAGCATGCTTATAATATTTAAACTCACTCTTTATTACTTAAGTTATTTTGTCCTTACTTTTTCCTCTACATTCTAGACCTTAGTTAATATAATATTAATGTTTAAAAGTACTACAGAGATTATGTCATCAACACTTTTCATTTTGTAGGTGGATATATCATGACCCCCTGAGAGATATTGTACACAATGTCAGAAAGTTAGCTATTGACAAAGCCAGGAACAAAACTAGATTCTCTTCACTGCCTTTAAAGTGATTTTTTTAGTGTCTTAATAGTATTTTATTTTTTTTCCAAATTGCAAAAGAAGAAAAATTTTAGCATTCGTTTTACAGGATTTTGATTTCCAAAATTTTCTCCTTCTTAATATCCCTTCCCTACCCTCTTCTGAAAATGGTAGGCAGTTTGATATAGTTTACAGATGTGTTATCACATAAAATAATGTCCTTATTAGTCACAGGTGTAAAAGAAGAAAACACATCAAAAGGGGAAAAAACCACTAGGAAGAATAAATTAAGTGAAAAACTATGCCTCAATTTGCATTGAGAGTCCATGACTTCTTTGTCTGGATGTGGATAGCTTTTTCCACCATAAGTCCTTCGTACTTGTCTTAGATCATTGTGTTACTGAGAAGAGCTGATTCATTCATAATTGATCATCACATAATGTTGCTGATGCTGTGTACAGTTTTTTCCTTGTTCTACTCATTTCATTTTCCATCAGTTTGTATAAGTCTTCCCAGATTTGGTTTTCTTTTGTTTTGTTTTCTTTTGTTTTTCTGAAATCTGGCTGTTAATCATTACTTATTGCATAATAGTATTCCATTACATTCATATAGCACAAGTTGTTCAGCTATTCCCCAATTAATAGACAACCCCTGAATTTCCAATATTTTGACACCACAAAAAGGCAACTATAAATATTTTTGCACATGTATATATTTTTCCCTTTTTATAATCTCTTTTGTATACACACTTACTAGTCGTATTGCTGGACCAAAGGTAACCAAGTTTTGTTGTGTTTTTGGCATAGTTCCAAATTGCTCTCCAGAAAGGTTGGATGAGTTCACAACTCTGCCAAAGTGAATTAGTATCCCAATTTTCCCACATCTCATGCAACATTTTTTTTTCTTTTAAATAGTATTTTTTTTATATAAATACATGTAAGGACAATTTTTTTTATAAATTTCTTTATTTATTTTTAGTTTACCACACACGGTTCTACATAGTTTTGAGTTCCAGTTTTTCGCCCCTCCCTCCCCAAGATGGCATGGAGTCTCATATAACTGTCATGTGTGACTTTGCATTGAATTAATTTATGCACTACTCAAGTCGTGGAGAAGAATTTTGATCAATGGAATGAATCATGAGAAAGAAGAAACAGAACCAAAAAAGTTTAGAAATTTTAGTAAGGACAATTTTTTAAAACATTCTTTTACATAAAATTTATATTTCCAAATTTTTTTGCCTCCTTCACTTCCCTCCTCCCTAAGATAGTAGGGCAATTTGATATAGCTTATATAGGTGTAATCATGTAAAACATATTTCCATATTAGTGACATTGTAAAAAAGATATAGAATAAAAGGAAAAAAAACTACAAAATAATAAAGAGAAAATAGGATGTTTTCATCTGCACTTAGACTCCATAAGTTCTTTGTCTGGATGTGGAAAGCATTTTAATGATGTATTTATTAGACAGCTAGGTAACATAGTGAACATAGTGATAGATCTGGAATCAGGAATACCTGAGTTCCAATCTGGTCTCCAACACTAAAAATGACCCTGGCAAATAACTTAATTTCTGTCTGTCTAATCACTTGTAAAATGGGGATAATAATCACAGTTACTGCCCAGAGTTGTGAAGATCAAGTGAGATAGTATTTGTAATTGTTGTAATAATGCTAGCTATCATCATCAAAATTGCTACTTTTTTATTTTAAATTTATTCATTTAACATATTTAGTTTTCAGCATTGATTTTAACAAGAGTTTGAATTACAAATTTTCTCCCCATTTCTACCCTGCCACCCACTCCAAGATGGCATATATTCTGGTTGCCCTGTTCCCCAGTCAGCCCTCCCTTCTGTCACCCCATGCTGCTCCCATCCCCTTTTCCCTTCCTTTCTTGTAGGGCAAGATAAATTTCTATGCCCCATTGCCTGTGTATCTTATTTTCTAGTTGCATGGAAAACCTTTTTTTTTTGTTTTTGAACATCTGTTTTTAAAACTTTGAGTTCCAAATTCTCTCCCCTCCTCCCTTCCCACCCACCCTCCCTAAGAAGTCAAGCAATACAACAGAGGCCACATGTATATCATTATGTATAACCATTCCACAATACTCATGTTGTGAAAGACTAACTATATTTTGCTCCTTCCCAACCCATCCCCCTTCATTGAATTTTCTCCCTTGACCCTGTCCCCTTTCCAAAGTGTTTGTTTTTGATTACATCCACCCCCATCTGCTCTCCCCTCCATCATCTCCCTGTTTTTTTTTTTTTTTTATCTTCTTTCCTGTTCTTTCCTGTGGGGTAAGACACCCAATTGAGTATGTATAGTATTCCCTCCTCAGGCCAAATTTGATGAGAGCAAGATTCACTCATTCCCCCCTCACCTGCCCTCTCCCCTCCTCCCACAAAACTGCTTCCTCTTGCCAGCTTTATGCGAGATAAGCCACCCCATTCTACCTCTCCCTATCTCCTTCTCTCAATTATTCCTCTCTCATCCCTTAATTTGATTTTATTTCTTTTAGATATCTTCCCTTCATCTTCAACTCACCCTATGTCCTCTCTCTCTATATATATATATATAGAGAGAGATATAGATATAGATATAGATATAGATATAGATATAGATATAGATATAGATATGGATATAGATATATACACGCATGCATATATACATACATATACATTAACTTATATATATATACACATACACATATAAACATAAACATATATATATGCATATTCCATTCAGCTACTATGATATTGAGGTCTCATTAGTAATACACATCATCTTTCTATGTATGAATGTAAACAAAACAGTTCCACTTTAGCAAGTCCCTTATGATTTCTCTTTCTTGTTTACCTTTTCATGCTTCTCTTGATTCTTGTGTTTGAAAGTCAAATTTTCTATGCAGCTCTGGTCTTTTCACTCAGAAATCTTGAAAGTCCTCTATGTTATTGAAAATCCATATTTTGTCTTGGAGCATGATACTCAGTTTTGCTGGGTAGGTGATTCTAGGTTTTAATCCTAGCTCCATTGACCTCTGGAATATCGTATTCCAAGCCCTTTGATCTCTTAAGGTAGAGGCTGCCAGATCTTGGTATTCTGATTGTGTTTCCACAATACTCAAATTGTTTCTTTCTGGCTGCTTGCAGTATTTTCTCCTTGATCTGGGAGCTCTGGAATTTGACAACAATATTCCTAGGAGATTTCTTTTGGGGATCTATTTGAGGAGGTGATCGATGGATTCTTTTGATTTCTGTTTTGCCCTGTGGCTCTAGAATATCAGGGCAGTTCTCCTTGATAATTTCTTGAAAGATGATATCTAGGCTCTTTTTTTGATCATGGCTTTCAGGTAGTCCAATAATTTTTAAATTATCTCTCCTACATCTATTTTCCAGGTCAGTGGTTTTTCCAATGAGATATTTCACATTGTCTTCCATTTTTTCATTCCTTTGGTTCTGTTTTATAATATCTTGATTTCTCATAAAGTCACTAGCTTCTACTTGCTCCAATCTAATTTTTAAGGTAGTATTTTCTTCAGTGGTTTTTTGGACCTCCCTTTCCATTTGGCTAATTCTACCTTTCAAGGCATTCTTCTCCTCATTGGCTTTTTGGAGCTCTTTTGCCATTTGAGTTAGTCTATTTTTTAAGGTGTTGTTTTCTTCAGTGTGTTTTTCAGTATTTTTCGCCATTTTTTGGGTCTCCTTTAGCAAGTCTTTGACTTGTTTTTCATGGTTTTTTCGCATCCTTCTCATTTCTCTTCCCAATTTTTCCTCTACTTCTCTAACTTGCTTTTCCAAATCCTTTTTGAGCTCTTCCATTGCCTGGGACCAGTTCATGTTTTTCTTGGAGGCTTTTGGTGTAGGCTCTTGCACTTTGTTGACTTCTTCTGGCTGTTTTGGTCTTCTTTCTCACCAAAGAATCCAAAGTCTGAGACTGAATCTGGGTGAGTTTTCACTGCCTGGCCATATTCCCAACCAACTAACTTGATCCTTGAGTTTTTCAGTGTGGTATGACTGCTTGTAGACTAAAGAGTTCTATGTTCCATGTTTGGGGGGGATGCGCCAGCTCTGCCACACCAGCACTCCTCCTTCCCCAAGAACTCCCAACCTGGACTGAGCTTAGATCTTCAGCAGGCTGTGCACTCCTGCTCTGATCTGCCACTTAATTACTCCCACCAGGTGGGCCTGGGACCGGAAGCAACTGAGGCTGTAGCTGCCCTGGGGGCCATGGCCGAACCACGAACTCCTTCCACTCCCGTAGCTTTTCCCACTAATCTTCTTCACTGTCTTTGATGTTTGTGGGTTAAGAAGTCTGGTAATTGCCATAGCTCACTGATTCAGGGAGCTAGGGCCCTCTCCGCCTGGCTCCTGGTCTAGTTGGTCTGCACCACTCATGCTGAGTTCCGCTCCCAGCTCCCAGCTCCCGGCTCCATGTGGGATAGACTTCACCCAGAGACCATCCAGGCTGTCCTGTGCTGGAGCCCTGCTTCCCTCTGCTGTTTTGTGTTTTCTGTAGTTCTAGAATTGGTTCAGAGACATTTTTTATACGTTTTTGGAGGGACTCGGCAGGGAGCTCATGGTAGTCCCTGCTTTCCAGCTGCCATCTTGGCTCCGCCCCCCTGTGATAATTCCGACTTATAACCAGGAAATCAAATATTTACAGATGTGGCACTGTTAAGAGATGTGAATTAAACTTTTAATCTTTACATTTAACCCCAGAATTAATGGAACACTATCTCAGGCCTAGATTCATTATACTTTAGACACCTTAACATTGAGTCATTCTCCATCTGTGCTTAATATTCATGGACTCAAGTTGGTTGAATTTTGTCTTAAACTGCTGCAAAAAATAAAATTATCAGGTTTGTTGATAGAATGAGATTACTAGTTTGTCAAATATTGCATTAAAAATCACATTTAAAATATTTAGTATATTTGACATTATAAAGTACTTTCTTCTCAACAACCCTGTGAGGTAAGTGATACAAGTATTTTTACCTTCTTTTTAAAAATTATATTATTATATAATATTTTTTTTTAGTTTTCAACATTGATTTCCGCAAGATTTTGAGTTACAAATTTTCTACCTCCCCACCCCAATATGCCATGTATTCTGATTACCTGTTTCCTCAGTCTGCCCTCCCTTTTGTCACCCCATACCCCCATTCCTCTTTCCCCTTACTTTCATGTAGGGCAATATAGATTTTTATGCCCCACTGTTTGAATATCTTATTAACCAGTTGCGTGTAAAACAAATTTTTTTGAGCATTTGTTTTTAAATTTTGAGTTCTAAATTCTCTCCTTTCTTCCCTCCCCACCCACTATCCTTGAGAAGACAAGCAATCCAACATAGGCCACACATGTATTGTTATGCAAAACACTTTCATAACAGTCATGTTGTGAAAGACTAAGTATATTAACCTCCATCCTATCCTGTCCCCTTTTACTCAATTTTCTCCCTTGAGCTAGTCCCTTTGCAAGAGTGTTTCCTTTTGATTACCTCCTCCCCTGCTCTGCCCTCCCTTCTATCATCTCCCTTCTCTTTTTCCCTTTCCCCTACATTTAAGTAGTGTAAGATACCCAGTTGAATGTGTATGTTATTCCCTAAGTCAAATCCAAAGAGAGCGAGATTCACTCATTCCCTTTCACCTGCCTCCTATTCCATTCCAATAGAACTGCTTTTTCTTGCCACTTTGATGTGAGATAATTTACTCCATTCTATCTCTCTCTTTCTCCTTCTCCCAATAATTTCCTCTCTCACCCCTTGAGTATACTTATTTATTTTTAGATATCATCCCTTCCTTATTCAACTCACCCTGTGCCCTTTGTTTATATATACACATACACATATATATAAATGTATATATCTATATATATAGATATATACATATATATATATACACATATATGTATGTATGTATATTCCCTTCAACTATCTTAATACTGAGAAAGGTTTCATGAGCTAAATATCATCTTTTCATGTAGGAATGTAAAGAAAACAGTACAACTCCAGTTAGTCCCTTATGATTTCTCTTTCCTGTTTACCTTTTCATACTTCTCTTGATTCTTGTAACTGAAGGCAAATTTTCTATTCAGCTCTGCTAGTTTCATGGACAAACCTTCAAAGTCCTCTATTTCATTGAAAATCCATAATTTTGCCCAAGAGTGTTGTACTTTGTTTTGTTATGTAGGTGATTCTTTGTTTTTAATCCTAGCTCTTTTGACCTCCAGAATATCATATTTCAAGCCCTTCCATCCCTTGATGTAGAAGCAGCTAGATCTGGTGTTATCCTGATGTCTGTGTGAAGCCTCAAACCCAGGAAGACCCTGCTGCTGTACCTCCCCTCCCCCACCTCAGGGTCCTCCCCCCCTTCCCCTCCCAGTCAGGCCACATGGAGAGACTACCTGAAGCCATAGAAGAAGGTGGCCGAATCCCGAGAGCAAAGCTGCCCACAGCATGTAGTGTGTGAGGTGAAAGGCAGCCACCTGCCCACCTCCCCAACTCCTCCCTGGACCCAGTGAGTGCGGAAAGAGCACCACCATGTCAGCACCAGCAGTCCAAGTCAGTAAAAAGGATCTCAACTCCAACCACAATGGAAAAAGAGCAGCAGGAAGCAATTGAACATATTGATGAAGTACAGAATGAAATAGACAGACTGAATGAGCAAGCCAGTAAGGGAATTTTGAAAGTAGAACAGAAATGTAACTAGCTCCACCAACCCTTCTTCCAGAAGAGGTCAGAATTGATCTCCAAAATACCAAACTTCTGGGTAACAACATTTGTTAACCACCCACAAGTATCTGCACTGCTTGGGGAGGAAGATGAAGAGGCACTGCATTATTTGACCAGAGTGAAGTGACAGAGTTTGAAGATATTAAATCAAAGTACAGAATAGATTTTTTTTTTTGATGAAAACCCTTACCTTGAAAATAATGTTCTCTCCAAAGGGTGTCATCTTAATGAAAGTGGAGATCCATCTTCAAAATAAACTGAAATCAAATGGAATTCTGGGAAGGAACTGAAGAATACTTCAAGTCAGACACAGAATAAAACCAGCAGGCAGAGGCAGCATGAAGAACCAGAAAGCTTTTTCACTTGGTTCAGTGACCATTCTGATGCAGGTGCAGATGATTAGCAGAGGTCATCAAAGATGATATCTGGCCAAATCCATTACAGTACTACTTGGTTCCTGATATGGATGATGAAGAAGGGGAAGGAGAAGATGTTGATAATGATGAATAAGAGGAAGGTTTGGAGGCCATTTATGAAGAAGGTGATGAAAGTGAAGAAGATGAAGATGAAGATAAATTGTTTCTTTCTGGCTGCTAACAATATTTTCTCCTTGACCTGGGAACTCTGGAATTTGGTGACAATATTCCCAGGAGATTTACTTTTGCGATCTTTTTCAAGAGTCAATTAGTGGATTCTTTCCATTTCTACTTTAACCTCTGGTTCTATAATATCAGGGCAGTTTTCCTAGATAATTTCTTGAAAGATGATGTCTAAGCTTTTTTTTTTTTTTGATCATGGCTTTCAGGTAGTCCAATAAGTTTTAAATTATTTCTTCTAGATCTATTTTCCGGTCAATGGTTTCTCCAATAAGGTATTTCATATTGTCTGCTATTTTTCATACATTTGGTTCTGTTTTTACAATGTCTTGATTTCTCATAAAGTCACTAGCTTCCACTTGCTCCATTCTGTTTTTTAAGGCAGTATTTTCTTCAGTGGTCTTTTGGACCTCCTTTTCTATTTGCCTAATTCTACCTTTTAATGCATTCTTCTCTTCATTGGCTTTTTGAGATCTTTTGCCATTAAGGATAGATTACTTTTAAAATGTTACTTTCTTCAGTATTTTTTGGATCTCCTTTAGCAAGTCATTGACTTATCTTTCATGATTTTCTTGCATCACTCTCATTCCTCTTCCCAATGTTTCCTCTGCTTCTCTAACTTGCTTTCCCACATCCTTTTGGAGCTCTTCCATGGCCTCAGACCAATTCATATTTTTCTTGGAGGCTTTTGATGTGGGGTCTTTCACTTTGTTGACTTCTTCTGGCTGTATGTCAATTCTTCTTTGTCACCAAAAAATGATTCTATAGTCTGAGTCTGAGTCCTTTTACACTGCTTGCTCATGTTCCCAGCCAACTACTTGACCCTTGAACTTTTTGTCAGGGTATGACTACCTTGAGAGTGGCGAGTGCTTTGTCCCAAGCTTTAGGGGCCATGCACTGCTGTTTACAGAGCTACTTCTATGCAGCAAGCTCTGCCACTCCATTGCTCCTTTTCACCAAGAATTGCCAACCAGGATCATGACCCAGATCCAAGCAGAGCAAAGCAAGATAACCCTGCCTCTGTGTCAGCAAAGCTCTCTCTGCACTCCCGCTCTAATCCAATGCATGATTCCTCCCACCAGATGGGCCTGGGGCCAGAAGCAACTGCAGCTGGAGCTCTGGATGCAGGTGCCTGAACTTACTGCTGCTGCCTCCACACCACCTCCACTGCTCTGGGGATGGACCACACACTTCTCTCACCCAGATCCAGCTGTTTCCCCACTGACTTGCTAATTTGTCTTTGGCTCTTGTTGGTTGAGAAGTCTGGTAACTGCTACAGTTTAGTGATTCATGGTCCTGAGGCCTGCTCTGCCCCATCTATTCCCAGACTGGTTGTTCCTCGTGCAGTACACACTTGGCTGCACTCTGCTCCCAGCACAGTGTGATAGACCCTTCCTGGCAACCATCCAGGTATTCCTGGGCTGCAGACCTGCTTCCCTCTGTTATTTCATGGGTTCTGTAGCTCTAGAATTTGTTCAGAGCTATTTTTTACTGGTGTTAAAAGGGATTTGGGGGAGAACTTAAGCAAGTCCCTGTTTTCTACCTGCCATCTTGGTTCTGCCCCCTCTCATCCAACATTTATCATTTTCCTTTCTTGCCATAGTAGCCAAGCTGATAGGCGTAAGGTAGTATCTCAGAGTTGTCTTAATTTGCATTTCTTTACTCAAAAGTTATTCAGAACACTTCTTCATATGTCTATAGATAGTTCTGATTTCTTCTTCTGAGATGTGTCTGTTCATATTATTTGATCATTTAACAATTGGGGAATGGCTTGTATTCTTATACACTTGACTCAGTTCTTCATATATTTGAGAAATGAGGCCTTTATCAGAGATACTTCCTGTAAAGATTGATTTCCACCTTTCTACTTTCCTCCTAATCTTGGTTGCACTGGTTTTGTTTGTACAAAAGCTTCTTAATTTAATATACTCAAAATTATTTATTTTACATTTTGTAATACTCTCTATCTCCTGTTGATGATGAATTTTTCCTCTCCCCATAGATCTGTAGTAGATTATTGCTTACTCTTTTATTTTTTTGATTGTACCATGATATATTTTGCGGTAGTGAATCTATTTCATTGAGACATTTTCAAGCTAAGAATAGTTTCCTTAGAAAATTCCACTGATATGCAAGTCATTAGTGATAATTGTTTGTAATCAACATAAACTAGAAACTGAATTTCATGTGATAATTTAATAAATCTAAGCTAAAATACAAATAAATTTTAAAAAAAAGAAAATCTCATCCATGGAAGTAATTTATCAGAGTAACCAAAGAAGGTTTTTAAAACTTAAGATGGTAGAAACTCTAAGCACTTCATATTTGGGAAAAGTAATGAGAATATATGATAATACATATTTTACAAGTAACATTAATTAATAATAAAAGAACGATAACAAAATCAGTAGAATATTAATATACTCAGACTAGTCTTTCTATGCTATGAACTAAGAGTAATATTCTTTGTTAATGTCTCATTACAGTGTTGAGGTAACTTTGGGTTCTTGAAAACTACGATAATTGAATATACTCTCTGTCAGGTACTAGTAAGCTAGAAAAGCTTCAAGTCTGAGCGGGCAACATTTGTCTATACTCTGAGAAACAGCTTAGCTAAATTCAAAGAGACAGTACCAAATGTGTCACAGGGTGAATATGTTTTCTTTAATAGTTATTCATGCATTGTACTTACTAAAGCATAAAAGGATTGCAATGTATGTCAGTGGAGGAAGTTCCCATACTGAAGAACTATGCCCACTGTATTAGTTAAGTAATATATATATTTTTTCAAAAAATTATCTCAGGTATTAAGGCTCTTTATGAGTTATGTGATGGGGGAGGTACTTAACTATTTTTAATTTTATAGAATTGCTTTTTTATGTATATAATTTTACAATAATCTTTCCCTTTTGTTGACTACTCATTGATATTAAAATAAATTACATTTATGAAATTTTAATTAAGCAACTACTAATTGTAAAACAAGAGCAATATGGTATACTCTGTAGAAGTTTTGTCTTAGAGTCTGAAATACCTGAATTTACTTTTTTCCTTAACATATGCTAGGTATATGACCCAAAGGCAAGTCACTTAATATATCATTGTCCCAAGCAATTTTATAAGACTACAAATTACAAAGCATGTGCCTAATTTATTTTATATAGGGTGTTTCCTTATTGGGAATTTCTTATACCAATAGAATCTTATCTCCATAAATGACTTTAGGAAAGTATGCTAATTTCTCTGTATAGATATTTGTTGCTGAAAAAGTCATTCTTCAGAACCTCAAAGAGGAGATATAGATAGGTCATCTCTAAATACAATCTAACCTATCGTGCTTCTCTTATAGACCAGTGTACTCTCCAAAATAAAGGAGAAAAATCCTGAATGTTAGCCACTATCTTCTGTGGCTCTCCATATTGAATGGGAAGGAAGGAGAAATTAAACATTTATAAAGTACCTACTATGTGCCAAACACTATACAAAATAGTTTTTACAAATATTTTCTCCAGTAATCCTTACAACAGCCCTGTGAGAAAGGTGCTATCATTACCCTCATTTTATAGTTGAGGGAAATGAGACAAAAGAAGTCAAGTGACTTGCCCAAGGTCACACTGCTAGTAAGTATAAATCTCATACTTAAACTATAAGGCAGATATAAAATCAAGTCTTCCTCTCTCCAGGCTCACCACTCTATCTGCCATACCATTAGCTGTCTCAGAATGATAGATTGTACTTATTTTTTTTTTTAGAATTGCTTCAACTTAAAAGAATTTTTTAATTTTCTTTTTCTAGATACTTCGATACAACAAAATTTATAAATAAACAAATGATGTGTCATCATAAATATGGCAGAGTAATTATATAGCAAAAGGAATTGACAACCAATGGACAAATTCCATTTCTTTCAACACTGTAATGAAAATTTCAGGAATTCAGAGTGTACCTTCTTTGGTAGATTTATTGGAGAGCATGGACAAAAGTAGTGAAGAATTTGTAGAAATGGATGAGTTATTAAACAGCAATTGAACAAACCACAGATCCACTGGATTATTGAAGTATAGCCATCAGGCATTTCAGAAAGCAAAGAAGTTTTGGTCTTAACTACTATTTAAAATCCTCTAATTACCTCTTTCCCCAAAACCTCTGTCCCTTTGTTTTTTTTTCCTCCAATATTCTTTCAATGAAAAGAAAACTTCTAGGGTATATTTATCTCACAATTCTTCCTAATCACTATAAACTACTAGTAGAGTCCCACAAAAGTGGATTTCAAAGCTCCTAAGATTAATTGATTTATTCTCTCCTGCTTCAGATAGCTACATGGTAAAGTGAATTGAACAATAAACCTAGAGTGAGGGAGAACTAAGTATAAATCCCATTTTAGACACTAGCTGTGTGACCCTGGATATATTACTCAACTTCTATCTTCCTCAGTTTCCTTATCCATAAAAGAGAACAAGAATAGCACCTTTCTTTCAGGAGTGTTGCAAGGATAAAATGAAATAATAATTGTAAAGTGTTTTGCTATCCTTAAAGCACAATGAAAATCCTAAGAATTATTATTCCTTACTACTAAATAGGATTATTTCCTGTTTTATCCATTAAGTTTGATTGTGTCATCCAATCTTAATACAGCCCTCTCAGAAATAGTACCCCATTTACAAATCTGTTTAATTTTCTGTCACAGAGTCATTTGAATTAAATTTTATATTTTTAATTCTTTAATTTCTAAATTTTATATTTTAGTCTGTTTTCTCTAGAGACAGCTATCTGGCTCAGTGGATAGAGTGCTGAGCCTGGAATCAGGAATATTTGTGCTCTAATCTGTCCTGACACACTTACTAGCTCTGTGACTCTGGGCAAGTCACTTAACCTCTGTTTGCTTAATCTGCTGGGGAAGGAAATAGCAAAGTACTCTATTATTTTTGCCAAGAAAACCTCATAGACAGTATGATCTATGCCTGGAGTCATGAAGAATTAATGATTCAATGACTGAATGACAAAAATTGCTTTTTCTATGTAACTTGTTTAATCCTTGTATGTCTATACAAATCTATTTTTAGCATATAAGAAAATAGGGTGGATGGCTGGTGCTTTGTTTCAAGATAGAAAAATTTAAAGCAATGCTAATGGTAGGTTTAGTTCTTTGAAACATAGAAACAATTGAGTTTAGAATCTAGACAGTGAGGCTAATTACCTGAAATAGCAAAGTATCATATGTACGGCGACTTCCTCCCCCAGGTTCTATATCCCAGGTGGATGTCTTTCCAGGTCAGTTCTGCTTCAATCTCGTTGTAAAACTCTTCCAAACAGGGTGTACCCTCACTGTCCTTCAATTGAATTGGGACCATGTTTAGTGCCCATTTAACCTTGCAAGAAATATTGCTGGTTATGGCTCTGGTGTACAACACATAACTCAGTGGTCCATAAAGTTAGAAATACATGCTTTTTCATGTGAATCTAGAGTAGCATTATAATGGTGTGGATTTATTTATCTGAATAATGAAATTGATTGCAGATTTGGCTTGTGGAACCCATTTCATTATCACAAAATCTCATGCATAGAAAGCACTGCAGCACTCATATAGTCTATTGAATCATATATCATTATGGGAAAATAAACACTCATCTTTTATTTTCTGTTTACAATTTTAATTAATTCTTAAAAGATTTAAGGAAAAGGCAATTTCAGATTCCATTCTCCTATGCACATGCATCAAACAACAATATTACATCCATTTTATAATATACAAAGTTACCCTTCTGACACATCTCTTCAATTGTTTAATGCCCCCTTCATGCATGATACAGAATTATCAGTGAATTTCTCATCCATAACAGCATTACCTAAACATCTATTTTACTTTTAAACTTTCTTTAACAAACAAATAAGTTGAAAAATGAATGAACAAATACATTAATAAATGGATAAACAAACAAGAAAATAAGAACATACAAAAATGAATGTCTGAAAATTTTGTAATTTGGAAACAGTTTTCATATTCATAATATTCTTAGAGAAATTATTCCTCATTAGGTTAACTCAATAGTTCATCACACACACACACACACACACACACACATACACACACACACACACACACATACCCCACAAGATCCAAAAGTTCAATGTTAAAGAGAAATTTATGCATTATAAGAAAAAATAAATTATTTGGGATTATATTGAACTGACTTCCCTACATGAAAAAGATTTATTTTCTAAGAATATACTATTATCCATGCTGTTAAATTCAGGAGCTAATCATACTGATGTTTTTAAGTACTATAAGGTTTATAGAGTTGGGAGCAGGATGAGCAGAATAGAAGATATTTTCATTACCCAAACCACAACACAAAACTTTAAAAAATATAAATATTTTACATTAAAAGAGCTCTCAATTTTTACTAGAAGAGATGAAGAATTCAAAAACAATCCAGGCCATTCTGTAGATAATAAGGAAGCATTTTTTCAAAGCAATGGAGAGCTTTCTTTCCATGGCAGCCTTTGTAAATGCATTATTCATTTGTCTAGTCAAGAAAACCTCAAGAAAATTCATGTAGTAAAGAATTGGCCATTTGGTATATATAGCAATTGGGCAAAATGTCTACTGTTCCGATCTGAGAGACATCTTCTTGACATTTTTATATATTTAAAAATTCACCTCCTTCTCTTTCAACAACAGAAAATATAAATGAATATGATAATACATGTCCAATGGCTGAGCCTTTAGTTTTACTACTTCAATGACTAGAACACTATAGCATAAAATGCATTCATTAAAAGCAATAGTGGCTTCATGGATAGAGGATGACTTACATGAGTCAAAGTTATAAAATCTTGGACTTCTTTTTTGAAGATTAAAAATAATATCGTACCCATTATACAGGTGAAAAAATAAAGTACCATATAAGTATTATAATGTCAAATATTAAGAAATTGTCAGAATAAGATACATCTATCTTAATTTCTTCTAAGAATTATGAAGTATTTGAGGTGAAAAGAATCTTGTAAAATATGGAGTACAATTCCTGTTGGGTATTAAAAATCTTTTCTACACCATTTCTGACAGATAGACATCCTTTTGAAATTTCTTAGTATCTAGTGGCTTATTGATTCTTGAGATATTCTGTCCCATTATTAGGCTGACTTCATTTAAAACTATTCATTCACCTTTTTTTAACTTCTATTATAGAATGGAACAAATCTGATGTTTCTTCTATATGATAGTCCTTAAGATTTTTCAAAATAATCTTAGTACCCACTTCTCTGTGTACTCATCTCAACTCCTTTAACTCTTCTTCACTTGAATGATTTCCAGAGAATATCCCATCTTCTCACTGCCCTCCATGCATGTCTTATACAATATGTTGCCTAGAATCAATCACAACTAGTTATAATATTCCAGATGTGTTTGTATAAGCTCTATGGGATAATTATTTCATATGCTTTAGAAATTAATTAATTCATTGAAGCAGCATTTATTAAGCAACTACCATTTACAAAGCACAATTTTAGAAAATGAGAGAGATATAAAAACAAATAGGAGGGGGGAATGATTCATTCTCTTTAAAGAACTTTTAATATAATGGAGAAAGAAGAATGTACAAAAGTAACTATAAAACAAAACAGGACTTAATTAATTGCATTAGAATTATAAAGTCTTATGAGCATTCCTAAGGAAGAAAAAAAATCATTTGAACTAAATGAAACTCTCAATAGATGAATAACATTTGAAGTGGGTTATTTTGGGGCCCTCCTCACTCAGAGTGAATGTAAATAGTAACTGTTTTTCTTATGGCCAACCACCCTGAGGGTCTTCCCCTCCCAGTTTGATTTTTTTTTTATTATTATTAAAGGGACCAACCCCTGGACTCACTTCTTTAACAGTCCTATTCAATGAATGGGTTTTGCTTCACTCAAAGCGAGAACCTGAAGAGACCTTAGCTTTAAAGGACCAAGGTTTCCCATGCATCCTGGGCCATCTCCAGTTGTCCTGATCTATATCTCGCCACTGGATCCAGGTGGCTGTGGAGGAGAAAGTGAGCTGGTGACTTTGCACAGCCCTTCCTCAATCAAATCAAAGCCAATTACAAGACATCTCATCATCTACCCGATGTCATGGTCTTCTTCAAGAATAAAGGACAAACCACACCACAATCACAAGAAGAAAAAACATAATTTCTACAGAGACAGGGTTTGGACAACCACTCCAGGCCTTTTGATTATCACAGAGGAAAAAAAAATGAAGGACATATTGTGGGTCATGGTAAGCAATCAAATCCGGAGAGAAAAGGGAGTAATCTGAAATATGAAAGTTAAATTGTAAAGGGCCTTTAATACCAAGAGAAAAAAGAACATTTCCTCTATGGATCTTAGAACTTGTTGTTACTCCGTATTTCACTAGATACTCAATCCTAAGGCTACAAAGAGATAAAGACCCCCTGAATAACTATTACATCATTAACTCTTACATTTTTGAAACAGACATTTTAGGGCTATGGGTTTGCACAGCAGTTTAGCCAAGTAGTTCAGATTAAAAACTCATAAATGATTCTCCATGAGATCATGGTTGAAGGTACAGATAGGAAGAGGTAACCAAGAAGTGCCAAACAAAAGAGTCAAGAGGGCTAAAAAATGAGCATTGGTTATAGGGATTAAGTAGGTTGTCATTGTTCCTAATTATGCTTTGTTCTAATATCTTGGTCAGATACTGGGGACATGTAGGTGATAGTAAAACAAAATATATTAATTAAAGTCTATTAAATAAGAAGATAATGACAGAAAAGTTATCTAAACATTACTCAAAAATAAAATTAGGTTATTATTTTAGCAAGTCTGAAAGAGTAGAATTATTATTGGTCAGTCATTCTACAAGTATTTATTAATTTCTCCCTATTCCCTAGGTACTATGCTAAGCACTGTGGATAAAATGTATGACAAAAGTATTTTTCTTCTTGAGGAGCCAACTTTATCATAGGGGTCTCATAAAAATAATTAGGTATATCAAATATATGTGCACACACATATATACATATAGTACATAAAAAGGTAAATAAAATTAGAAACTAGAACTTAGAACTTGGTCTATAGTAAAGTGTTAACTATATAACTACTTTTTGGAATTAAAAAAAAACATTTCTTATTTACTTTTTGTTGTTGTTTTCAGTGGTTTTTTTGTTTGTTTGTTTTTGTTTTTTGGTTGTTTAAGGTAGTTTGGAGTTGACATGATTCATCAAAACTTACTCTTGCTAGTTGTTGCCAGACCTTGTCATAGTCAATTCAGCCTGAAACAGCCCATCACCCTCAGGTTTATAGTGAATTAACAGAAATAGACAAACATTAGTAAGGCAAATCATGTTATTGAACTGGTGGTTTACAGACAACATTAGCTGTAATGATAGCACGCAAACTAGATTTGTCAGTAACAGTAATAGGCAAACTCCAACGAAATTAGATTCATTGTCTCACAGGAAAATGTAGAAAGTGTCCACGTGAGACTCATTTCTTTTTCATATGCTTTTCTAGTAAATACTAGGAAGTAGAAGAATAAGGAAGCTAGGATCTCATTTCTTCAAAATAACTACTCTTAATTATAAATATTGGCATCATTTTTAACAGCTCTATTTTCAGTTAAGTGGCATATAATATGTCAGTCTGCTTTTAACAAGTTTAGTCACGTATTTAAAATGTATTCAGTAACAGAAAGAACAAACTAAAAGCCCTAACACCTCTTTATCCATTTCTTTAATTAACTCTATGCCACATTCTCCTGAAAAATTCTTTACATACAGTTTCTTGATTAGATTAGTACTTAGATTATATAGGTACCATATTAAGAATATCTACAAAGACATTTTAACCACCTTTTTTTTAGACAGTGAAAACATACAGAACACTTTAGATCCTATGAAATCTCATGATGAAAAATGAAAAGTTTGAAGTTACAGAAATTTAGCCTATTTCTGAATAATTTGCAAAATTTTATTCTTTTAATTCTATAATTTGTGATTAGTTTATATAATTTGGCTTTTTTCTGACTAGCATCTGCAGTACTACTTGACTATAACACATATTTGCCTATGCATGTAAAGGCAATGTTTTTGAATTAAACTTTCTTAACCAGCATTTTATAGTTATACCAAGAGACATAGGAGGAATGCTTGAAACCTTTTGATCATAAATTCTTTCTGTTTCACATCTCAAATGAACACCTTAAGGAGTATTACAGATTCATATCAAAATGAAAGTTTTCCAGCGGGGAAGAGTATATACTTATTTATTCAGGCATCTATTATGCACGGGCTATCTCTATTTATTTTTGTTAGACTCTCCTCAAATTCACATTATTGCTATCACTGGCATTGACCATTTAACATTAAATGAGATGTGTATCCCTAAATGTGGTTTTTGAAGAGACTTCAAACGGAATTGTTTGCTTTTTTGAGTCATAGAACTTTACAGTTATATGGGACTTTAGAGAGCATCTCATGCAACAGCTCCATTTTGAGAAGAGGAGACAAAGGTCTAGGGGATTAAATTGACTCACCCAAGGTCACCCAGATACATATTAATAGAACTTCTAAGTCTCAGTCTAGTAAGTTTCTTCTGTCCTTTGTTATCATTTGTAAGCTTTCATTTTATTATTTCATATTGGCAAAAAATAATGAATTTAATTCTGCAAAATCCAGAAAAGTTTACAAATCAGTATGCCCTAATTAAACATTTCTTCCTTATGCAATCTAAGTTGCTTTATAATACTTTTATAGGCTGTCTGTACCAAAATAAATTGTTTCTCATTAAGAGGTGACACCTTCTAGGATTGGATGTGTATTAGATAAGTGGCATAAAAAGGACGTAAGTGTTTATGTGCAAAGTTAGCATCTCTACATGCAGGGCTAGTTTTTATGATCTATGCATGCCAGATGTGGGTGCTTTAAAATCTTTTAAAAT
Source organism: Trichosurus vulpecula (assembly GCF_011100635.1). Classification (NCBI taxonomy): domain Eukaryota; kingdom Metazoa; phylum Chordata; class Mammalia; order Diprotodontia; family Phalangeridae; genus Trichosurus; species Trichosurus vulpecula. The sequence continues at coordinate 211,403,950 of NC_050579.1, forward strand.
CTTGGCATGTTTAATACTAAAACATTGATTTATGGAATATAAGGCTGAAAGTGTTAGCTATCTTTGAGTGGAAACTTGATTGCAAGCTGTGTCTAACAGGCAGCTATTAAGCATTCAGAATGAATGACTTGGAATCAGGAATAAAAATAATAACTACCTAGTGAAGGTTATTGCTTCTTTCCCCTTTTCCATTAGATTAACTCATCATCATTATACAACTTTCAGAGCCAGTTGAAGACCCCTTCAGAAAGTAATAATGAGATTGTGAATTAGTGACTTTCATCTTGCAAGATGTTCTTTTTTTACAGATACCCATTTTAAGGATGCAAACTATATTTTGGCCTCCTCATGCTATTATTTTTAAGAGAATGAAATCAGGTAGAAATTGGGACGTGTAGAAAGAGATTTAGGAATATAAGGATTAGCAGGATTTCCTTATAAAGTTAATCAACAAGCACTTATTAAGCACTTATTACGTGCAAGGTATATAATGCAAAGATAGGGAAACAAGGAAAGAACACACACACACACACACACACACACACACAGACACACACACAGTTTGCCCTCAAGATGTTTCTTTTCCAGTAGTGGAGACATAAAATGTTTGATTTGCTTGTGAGATATGACAAAAACTTGGAAAACCATATTAAAACAAACTCCAGGGTATTTACAAAGAACTTCCTTTATCCATTTGATTCTTTTCAATAAAGTACATATTTAAAACCCTAATGAGTACAAAGAAGAGTGCTAAGAAATGGAAATATCATAACAACCACAACAACAATGTCCTTGCCTTTAAGGTGTTTATATTCTATTGGAGGGATATAACAAGGAAACAGCTAAATAAATGCATGCTAATTAGAGCACTGAAAGAATACTGACTACTCTGGGAACCAGGAAGGACTTTCTGAAGTAGTTGGAATCTGTAATGAGCCTTGAAGAAAGTCAAGTAAGCCAAGAGGAGGATTTAAGGGGGGAGAACATCCCCAGAATGTGGGATAATTTGTAAAAAGCCAGTGATGCTATTTTGGGGACAGGAGAGAGTCTAATTTCACTGGAATAGAAAGTATATGAGGAAAATTAGCTGAAACAAATGGAAAAGCAGGCTTGAAATACTGTGAAGAACTTTAGCTAGCCTAGTGAGTGAGTCTATATTTTACTATAGCTAGTGAGTTTATATTTTACTCTAGAAGCAAAAGAGAAGCATTTTTTCCTGTTTCTATAATAATAGTGGCTACTATTTATATAGTGTTTAATGTTTTATATAGTATGTATGTATATGTATATGAAAATATGTAACACACAAACCCATGCAAATATATACACATATATATGCATACATGCACATACACACACATGCACACACACATATATATGTAATTTAATTAAATGATTTTTTAAAAAAAATGAAAAGCTATTTCTGTCACTTAAATTTTTTACTGGTACATATTTATAGAGGACTTTATAGTATATTATGAATTCTATACAGTTTTTTTTAAATTTGCTATCTGTAACATTCTTATGAAGGATATAACTTTCATTATTATCATACATCTGAGAAGAGAGAAGTCCAGAAAGTTGAAGGGAATTGCTCAAAGTCACATGTTTGGTAAGTAGGAAGTTCTCAATGACAGTGACATTGTCATTACTCATTTCACTTAATCAGGTTTGAAGAGGTCTAAGCAAAATGATGATACTAGGGATCAAAATGAGGTTTCTAGGGGTGCTTGAGACCCCAAAGTACCTACAAGCCGGGTCCTGCTGAAAGAATTAGACTCAAGCCTTCTCAGCCAAAGAAAAAGACAAAGTTTATTAGGGATTGACCATAATGGGTTGTCTTAAGAAATCCCAGCCTTTGTGACACTTGTTTTCACATGCAGGCCTGATTCAATCTACTGAGCTAGATTGAATCTGAGTGCCTTCATGGAGGCAAGATGGAGGTTATATACACAAAGATTGTAGGAGGGATTGAGGGGTGGTCTGGGGTGACTAGAAGAGGGCTTTAGGGAGAGTCTTGAGGAGGAGTCTAAGGAGGACTAGATGAGGTCAGACTCCAGGAACCAAGAGAATGGGATTAAGGGTGGGAAGTAGTGGAAGGCATGGATATTAATAGTATCAAGGGTAGGAAGTAGCTGGACAGTAAAGGGCAAGGCTAGGTAGGGGTTTGGGCCTAATGATAAAGTAAGGCTTATGGCCTTAGGGGAAGGCCAGATCTAGTTGGAAGATTCAAGGAGAGTTCAAGGGGGCTCCCAGAGACTGTATTCCAGATTCAAGGGGGTTCTCAGAGACTATGCCCTTATCAGGGTGAGTTAAATCCTCTTAGTGACCCAGTCCATGCCAGAGATGGGCTCTTCCTTTGGCAAGATTCAAGGGAACACTACCAATCAGATTGATTTTATAGATTCAATGCTCCTCAACATCTCTGTTCATGAAAGTCTCTTACAGCCAATAGGGTATTTTTGCATACGCTAATTCATTAATCACAATAGTTAAAATTAAGAAGTTGTGATGCAGTTTGGGATGCTGGGAACCTCAAAATGCAAGGGTACAGGGCAGGACTTCCTTGAAAAAATTCAACTATTCAGTCAGAGTAGTGAGGTTTTGTACACCAATTCAGCGAGCAAGATTTCTAGTAAATCTGCACATTACTGTGACACCAATAGAAGCAAGCAAGATTCTAATAATCTAAACAACTAAATAGGGGTAAGATTGGTACTTTATAGTACAGAAAAAGACTGTGAGAAAATTTGAATGGGATAAGGGAGTGGCAAGTAGCCTGGGTTGGGCCAGGTGCAGACAATGAAAGGAGTTCAATGATAGGACCACAATGAAAGGACAGTTAAAAGGATAATAGTTGTATAGGCCCAATGCCTCAGGGAAATGCCAGAGATTGGGTTGTGAAATGTGGGAGAAAGTTCAGAGACTGAGGGTCTTTTCCTTTTGGGGGTTCAGTTGGATTAGATGGATTCTGAGGCTCCTAACAGATCTGAAGCTCTGATCTTGTGATCATGCTTATAAATAAAGTTACACCAGGCAAAAATCTTGCTACTTACTCCTCTGTGAATGAAGTCACCGACCTGGACAACCTTTTGAACCTTTCCTCCAATATGTGATAGTTGTAACTTTAATGGTTTCCAGTTATTTTTGATTTTGTAATTTAAATAGCCCATTGGATATATTAATTAATGATGTCTATATATGCTATCTATATTATTATATTAGTTTTTTTCTGTGCATTTCAACTGAATTCAGTAAATGTTAAGTGCCAGACACTATTCTAGAGATAAAAAGAAAAAAAACAAATAGTTACTATAGTCATTTTTATATTCAGTTGAATGGATGGCTATGACCAGTGACTATGATAAATTATATACATGAACACACATAAACACACACATATATATATATATATATATACACACAAATAGACATATATGTATATGTTTATAATATATACACACACATACAGCTTAATGGATTAATAGAATTAATTGTGATGGCATTTGCTAACTTCATTTCAATGACATCCTAAATATATTTGTATTTTTTATTAGGTCATATTATTGCCAGCTGACAGTTTAATTTGAGGAATTAAAAGATACAAGAGAAATAAAAAAGAATATATGATATCTGAATTATATGTAATTAGGAAAGTTGAAACTATTTTTATCCTGTATATATAATTAAATTAATATATCAATCTTCAAACACAGTCCAGTGGCAGGACAAGATCAAGATGACTGGTGATGGCTCAAAATGCAGTGGATGACATTGGTATCTTCAAAGTGTAACCAAGCTCCAAGCACTCCACAGTGCCTGCTTCAGATGCCTTCATGGCCATTGGAACAAACATTCTCCCATTCCACCAAGGGAAGTCTTCACATGCTTGGGGTAGATATCCCCATAACTCACCAATTGGTTCGGTTGCACTCAACCTGGTTTAGACTGTCTGCTAAAGTTTTTAATCAGGGTGTGACTGCTGCTCATTTTACAGCTTCTTGGACCCACAAGTGAGAGTTAGGTGGAACAAGTATACAACAAAAGTGGAAAGAAACCCTGAAAAGGTCTTGGCAGCCATCACACTGTAGGTACTAGTCTCCCCTAAACAGTCAATACCCCTCATATATATATGTGTGTATGTATGTATTTATGTATGTATAGATAGATATTATAAAAGTAGGTATAAGGTAAAGAGAATTGGGTCTGGATAAAAAAGACTCGTTCAAATTTTTACTCTAACATATGACTATGGGCAGGTCGCATAAATTATTTTGACCTTCAGTGTTATACTCTACTAAGTGGGGAATAAAATTTTTACTACTTATGTCACAGGCAAGTACATGTTATAAAACTTAAAGCATTATAAAAGTATTAAAGCATTGTACGTATATGTGTGTGTGTTTGTGTGTGTATATATATGTATGTATGTATATATGTATATATATATATATATATAGTTATCTGTAGATATGTGTATAGATCCTATTACATTAACTCTATTACATTAACTCTATCAAATCAACTCTATCAATCAATTAACTCTATCAGCTCTATGTGACCTGACCTTGGTAAAGTTACTTAATCTCTCTGGCCCCAAATATCTCTTCCTCAGTAAAATGAGGAGGCCAGACTGTATCATCCCTCAGGTTCTTTCCAATTTTATGGTTCTTTCACTTCTGCCCCAAGGGTTCCCAGAAATATTTCCCCTGCCCACCTGGTTGTCCAGAGTTACCTACAGCTTCAACCTAATTGTCTCAAGACATTATTATCCTTAGTATTGTTGTTTGACTTCAGCCAAATTTTATTGATTTCTATTGTTGTTACATTGATTTCATATCCAAATTTATCCGTTCCCCTCCCCTACTCAGGGAGCCATCTCTTTCATAAAATACATTTTTAAAGATTTTTTTTTTAAAGTTCAGAAGGACTAAACAACACTCTGACTGACTTCATTGGTATGTGCAACACTGCACACCCATTTCTAAATTGGTCTAACTTGGGCATGACAACTAGACAATGTTCAGTTACTCTATGAGCAAAGCTTGAACTAGCTCAAAAGAAACTCAAGATGCTAAAATTTAGAGAATCTACCCCAAATGTGCAAATGGAATATTTGTGCTAGACCTCTGTTAGAGCAATTGTAAAGTCAACCACTAAGTGAAAGACCTTTCAAGCCCATTGAATAACCTTCAGGTGGGACTTTAGCTGGAGCCAACAGAGGGAGGTCTGATTAGAAACAAGCCTATACCCTTTCAATGATTAGATGTGAGATCCCAGGCTAGTTAGCAAATTAGTTTGCTAGTTTGGGAGAGGCATGAAGCTTTGAGGGCCCTAAGGGGAGTTGCTAAGGCCAGAGCAACTGGTACGTGCCTGAATTCTAGTCAATCAATCAGATGATGTCTAAGGACTGTATAAAAAGAAAGAACAGGCAAGATGGTGGCTGGAAAGCAGGGACTTGCCTGACCTCTCCCCCAGGTCCCTCCAAACACCTACAAAAAATGGCTCTGAACAAATTCTAGAGATACAGAACCCACGAAAGAAAAGAGGGGAGCAGGGCTCCAGACCAGGAAAGACTCGATGGTCATGGAGAAGGGTCCATCACACAGAGCTGGGAGTGGAGCAGAAAAAAGCCCAGGGTGGGCTGCACCAGGTCCAACCAGACCAGGAGCCAGGAGGAACAGGCCACAGGGCCCTGATTCACTGAGCTGTGGCAGTTACCAGATTTCAAAACCCACAAATGCCTAAGACAACAGAGCAGATTAGTGGGTAGAACTGTTAGAAGAGAGTGATAGGAGTGTGCAGTTGACCCCAGCCCCAAGGGCATAGAAGTGGTGCAGCTCTTGGGCTGCTTCCAGCTGCAGTTGCTTCCATCCCCGGGCCCACCAGGTGGGAGGAATTAAGGTGCAGATCAGAGCTGGAGGACAGAGCCTGCTTGCTTATTGAGAAATCAAGATATTATAAAACAGAACCAAAGGAATGAAAAAAAAATGGAAGACAATGTGAAATATCTCATTGGAAAAATCACTGACCTGCAAAATAGATCCAGGAGAGATGATTTAAAAATTGTTGGACTACCTGAAAGCCATGATCAAAAAAAGAGCCTAGATATCATCTTTCAAGTAATTATCAAGGAGAACTGCCCAGATATTCTGGAGCCAGAGGGTAAAATAAAAATTGAAAGAATCCACTGATCACCTCCTGAAAAAGATCCCCAAAGGAAAACTCCCAGCAATGTTGTCGCCAAATTCCAGAGCTCCCAGATCAAGGAGAAAATACACCAAACAGCCAAAAAGAAACAATTTCAGTACTGTGGAAACATAATCAGGAATACACAAGATTTAGCAGCTTCTATATTAAGGGATCAAAGGGCTTGGAATATAATATTCCAGAGGTCAGTGGAGCTAGGATTAAAACCAAGAATCACCTCCCCAGTAAAACTGAGTGTCATGCTCCAAGGAAAAATATAGACTTTCAATAAAATAGAGGACTTTCAAGCTTTCTCAGTGAAAAGACCAGAGCTAAAGTAGAAAATTTGACTTTCAAACAAAAGAATCAAGAGAAGCATGAAAAAGTGAACAAGGAAATCATAAGGGACTTACTAAATTTGAACTATTTTGTTTACATTCCTACATGGAAAGATGATGTGTGTAATTCATGAGACCTCAATATTAGGTTAGCTGAAGGGAATATACATATATACATACATACATATATATATATATATACACACACATATACATATATGTATACACACACACACACACACACACACACACACACACACATATATATATATATACAGAAGGCACAGAGTGAGTTGAATATGAAAGGATGGTATCTAAAAAATAAAATCAAATTAAGGGAATGCAAGAGGAATATATTGAGAGAGGGAGAAAGGGGGAGATAGTATGGGGTAAATTATCTACTCCAGAGGTCGATGGAGCTAGGATTAAAACCAAGAATCACTTACCCAGCAAAACTGAGTATCATGCTCCAAGGCAAAATATGGATTTTCAATAAAATAGAGGACTTTCAAGCTTTCTCAACGAATAGACCAGAGCTGAATAGAAATTTGACTTTCAAACACAAGAATCAAGAGAAGCATGAAAAAGTATACAAGAAAGAGAAAAAAAAAAGAAATTGCAAGGAACTTAGTAAAGTTGAACTGTTTTGTTTACATTCCTACGTGGAAAGATGACGTGTATGATTCATGAGAACTCAGTATTAGAGTATTAGGGTAGCTGAAAGGAATATGCATATGTATATATACATATACATATGTGTGTGTGTATATACACACATATACATATATATATATATGTTTATGTGTATCTATATAAGTGAATGTGTATGTATGTATATATGTATGTGTATGTATATATATATGTGTGTGTGTGTGTGTGTGTGTATATATATATATATATATATATATATATATATATACATACATATACAGAGAGAGAGAGAGAGGGCACAGGATGAGTTGAAGATGAAGGGAAGATATCTAAAAGAAATAAATTCTAATTAAGGGATGAGAGAGGGAGATAGGGAGAGATAGAATGGGGTAAATTATCTGGCATAAAAGTCGCAAGAAAAAGCAGTTCTGTGGGAGGAGGGGAGAGGGCAGGTGAGGGGGGAATGAGTGAATCTTGATCTCATCAGATTTGGCCTGAGGAGGGATTACCATACATACTGAGTTGGGTATCTTACCCCACAGGAAAGAAGAGGGAAGAAGATAAAAAAGGGGGATGATGGAGGGGAGGGCAGATGGTGGTGGATGTAATGAAAAACAAACACTTTGGAAAGGGAACAGGGTCAAGGGAGAAAATTCAATAAAGGGGGATGTGTTGGGAAGGAGCAAAATATAGTTAGTCTTTCACAACATGAATATTGTAGAAGGGTTATACATAATGATACACATGTGGCCTATGTTGAATTGCTTGACTTCTTAGGGAGGGTGGGTGGGAACGGAAGAGGAGAGAGAATTTGGAACTCAAAGTTTTAAAAACAGATATTCAAAAAGAAAAAAAAAAGTTTTTTCATGCAACTAGAAAATAAGATACACAGGCAATGAGGCATAGAAATTTATCTTGCCCTACAAGACAGGAAGGGAAAAGGGGATGGGAGGGTAGTGGGGTGACAGAAGGGAGGGCTGACTGGGTAACAGGGCAACCAGAATATATGCCATCTTGGAGTAGGGGAGAGGGTAGAAATGCGGAGAAAATTTGTAATTCTAACTCTTGTTAAAATCAATGCTGAAAATGAAATATATTAAATAAATAAAGAAGAAAAAAGTGGCAAGAAAAAGCAGTTCATTGGAAGGGAAGAGGGGGCAAGTGAGGAGGAATGAGTGAATCTTGCTCTCATCAGATTTGACTTCAGGAGGGAATACCATACGTACTCTGTGGGGTATCTTACCCCACATGAAAGTAGGGGAAAGGGGATAAAAAAGGGGGACAATAGAAGGGAGGGAAGATAGGGGGAAGAAGTAATCAAAAGCAAACACTTTTGAAAAGGCACAGGGTCAAGGGGGAAAATGGAATAAAGGGGGACAGGATAGGAGGGAGGGAAATACAGTTAATCTTTCACAACATGACTATTTATGGGAGTGTTTTGCATGATGATACATGTGTGGCTGTGTTGAATTTCTTTCCTTCTTGGGGGGAGTGGGTGGGGAGGGAGGAGGAGAGAGAGTTTGGAACTCAAAGTTTTAAAAGCAGATGCTCAAAAAAAGTTGTTTTTGCATGCAATTGAGAAGTAAGATATATAGGGAATGGGCATAGAAATCTATCTTGCCCTACAAGAAATTAAGGAGAAAAGGGATAGGGGGAGGGGAAGGGGTTTGATAGAAAGAAGGACTGACTGGGGAATGGGTCAATCAGAGTATATGCCCTCTTGGAGTGCTGGAGAGGGCAGAAATGTGGAGAAAAGTTGTAAGTCAAAATATTGTGGAAATCAATGCTGAAACCTAAAAAATTTCAAATAAAAAAATCCAGAAAAAAATTTTAAAAATTTAACTTAAAAAAAGAGAGAATAGAGTGCAGAAACAGCAGAAACTGAGGACTGAGAGTGGAAAGAAGAGCAGCAGGATTCAGAAGCCTAGGGCCAGCTTCTAGAGTGTGCAGAGCAGAGAGTGCTGAACAAAAGAGGGAGTTGTGGAACTGGGAGTCAATGTACCTACAGGAGAGAATGCTGAGCAAGGAGTTAGGACTCACAAGTGATCTTCCTATAGGAGGGCCCTAGCATTGATGGGAAGCACAAGTATGGCTTTGCTTCCTACTATAAGATTTTCTTATAATCTCCTTGTTACTACAGTGAGTTGGGCTTATAGGTTTTGGAATAATGTTGCCATGGTGTCAAATTGGGGGCATTGGTCCTTGAATCTGATCCTTTGGAGTCTACATAAATTTTATACTTCCTCTGCCTTCTACTTAGAGAATTCCTTATACTTTGGGATTCCAAATCATTCAGGCATGTCCATGGTTCTGTCTAAGGTCATGAATTTTGTCTTATTGATATAGTATTCCAAGCTCACATTGGTTTGATCAGCCACAGTCAGACTCATTGCAACTTGACTCTAACATAATGATGTAATTTTGGTCCACTCAAGAACAAAGGGCAACAACTGATCAACCAACCTTCCAACTACATACACGCACACACACATGTTATGTATGTATGTATGTATGTATGTATGTGTATGTATATATGTGTGTATATATACGTACATATACAACATACGTATACATACGCACAGGCAAATATATGTGTGTGTATGTATATATACATATATACAATAGTTGAAGTATACACACACCATATATATATATATATATATATATATATATATATATATATATATATATAAACTTCAAACTATTATATGTTAAAGTCATTAGGTGTTTAAATACAACGTTCTGTCATTCTCTCAGGAAATAATTTTCATTTGGGGTCATCAAGAAGAGATAGGAGGTGAGAAAGAACAAGTATTTATTAAGCACCTACTATCTGTCAATCACTGAATTAAGCATTGCACAAATATTATCTCATTTGATTCTCACAAAAACTCTGTAAACACAATTTTATAATTGGTGAAATTGAGTTATAAAGAAGTTAACTTGCTCAGTGTCACACAGTCACTAGTAAGTCTCTGTCCCCAAGTTTGAACTAGTCTTCCTGAGTCCTGGCCCAGTGTTCTATACACAGTACCACCTGCTGTCTCAAGAAAGGATTCATGGAGGAGGTAGCATTTGAACTAGCCTTTCAAGTATTGACTGTGCTTAACAGTACAACATGAGAGGAAAGACCATTTTTTGGTACATGAATCATGTGAACAAAAGTAGCACAGGGTTGAAACAATAAAGCATATGAACACAAAATAATGCATGAATGGTCCAGAGAAGCTGGAGTATTACATATGTGGAAAGAATTAGTGTAGGATAATGCTGAAGAAAAGTAAGATGGCACCTTTTGTATTGCGCCTTGCATGCCAAAATCAAGAATTTCAACTTCTGCAATTCTACTAGTACAGTCCTAGGTTTTAAGGCATAGAGATAGATACATAGTTGTTTTAATTATAGAGCTTATTGGTAGCAGTTTATTAGCCTATTTACTGAAACAATGATATTAATGCTTAATATGCCAGGAAATCCCACCACCATCCCAAGCTCAAAATTGGTACTGTTTCTGAGAGATGAAGCAAAATCTAGGAATAGAGGCAGCAGCCCTGCAAAAGGTTTATAGATTGGATCTGTAAAGTAGGGTTAGGTTAGGGTCTGTGTGATTTTATGCTGTGGTAAGCAAAAGCATCTAGAACTGTTTACGAATGCACCAAATTAAGATAAGCAATGCCTAATGGATACATCAGTCATTAATAAGGCAGATAAGCATATCTAGGTATGTATGTATGTGCATATATGCATATGTATGTATTTACATATACACAGTTACATATGTATGAATATGTGCTTATATATGTTGTTTCCTCACAGTAGAATTCAAGCTTACTGTGGGCAGAAATATTTTATTTGTATTTTTGTATTCTTAAGTATTTAATAAATATCTCTTGGGGCTAAGCTGAGTCGAGGATAAAGAGGTAGGTTGTTAGAATTTATTTTTCTCAGGGCCTTAATAACCTTACTCATTTTGATTTCTGTCAGCATGTGCCCCCCTATCCTCCTGGGGAAAAGGAACCAAATCTGAACAGGCTGTATCATGCTAACTGCTGAAGTAGTTATTGAAAGGTTTTCAGCAGAGGACCGAAATGATTTGGCCTATGAATAACAGGAAAGAAAAATGCAGTCCTCTGGTAGATGATATATAAGAGAGGGCTTTAAAAAAAAGAGTATAAATGGAAAGACTTATCAGGAAGTCATTGCAATGGCCCTGCAAATTAGTAATGAGGGCCTGAACTAGAGAGGTGGCAAAAGCTTTAAAAAGGTGATTCCTTGGAGACGTGGGAAAATGTGAGTACTGGAGAGTACATATGTTGTTGGGCAAGGTCACTGCATCTGTAGGTTTCATTTAATTGTTTTTCTTTTCTTCTTTTTCTTTCTTTATTTCCTTCTTCCTTCCTTCCTTTCTTCATATCCTTCTTTCTTTTCTTCTTTCTTTCTTTATTCCTTCCTTTCTTTCTTTTTCTTTCTCTTTTTTTTATGTGAGGTCCCTTTGAGGGTAGGGGGTTGGGAGGAGTATATCTAGAAATGACTGCAATATAAAAAAGAAGGTATAAGTGAGAGAGACTGCAGAGCTAGAGGAATCAATGAGATGTGAAAACTTATTGGATGGGAGAGATTAGGAGAAATCAAAGAAAATGTCATCTGAGTTTTTTCATCCTTTTAAATAAGTGTTTGAGAAGGCTAATGCTTTCAGAAGCATGGTTTTGTTCATGTCTTGGGGTCAATTATTTTATATTGAAATTTATCTCCACTTTCATAATGAAAAATAGTAATGAGAAAGAATTAAATACATAGAAATTCACTTTATAAGAAGTGTTTTTTTAAGGATTCTATTCATCTTTGCATACATCAAGGTTGAATGGCATTGGTTCATATTGAAATATCATATTTAATCTCTTGATAAGTTATCTTTATTTGCAAACAGTCCTTTAAGTCAGGGTAATATTATTATCCCCACTTTACAAATGAAGACCTTGAAGCAAAAAGAATAAATGTCTTAGACAGACCATGTAGTCATTCAATGGCAGAACTGGGATCAGAATTCAATTAGTCTGATTCAGCTAGCCAATATCTCATCATCCACCCTGGTGTGTCTCTACACATTTGCAGCAATGGAATGAATCACCTGGGAAGATTTACTTTAAGAAATAAATGTTATAATATATATTGAAATCCCTGGGTCACTATAACCATGCCTATAAACATTTGAGGAAGTAATTAACTAGTGCAAATATGTGTGAGGCTTTGTTCTACCCTACAAAACATTTAATTACTATTTTTTCCCTCCATTCCCTGACCACTCCAGCTTCAAGTGATCTTCCTGTCTTGTGAATTTTCACAATACATACTTCTTTTCTATAAAACCCACTGGCTAATTAATCATGGACATCCTCCTATTATATTGAACCATTATTTATTAAATTCTTATTTAATAATTCAAGTTTTTATTTATTTTCTCTACCACAAGATTTCAAACTTCTGAAGGGAAGAAGCCCATTTTTTATAATGCTTTTTACCTAGCATAGCTCTCTGCATGTAATTGGCCCACAATAAATCCTTTGATTTTTATTAATTAATAGCAATTGATATTTGAGTAGTTCATTCTTGTTTACAAAAAAAGAATGTAGCAATTACCTCATTTGATTCATATAGCCTTCCTATAAAATAGAGGGTGCTGATTTTACTACCCTTATTTTACAAATGAGAAAACAGAATCAGGGAGAGATCCAGCTAGTAAGTGATAGAAGTAATATTATAATTCAAAATTTCTTATATAAAATCCAATGCTCTGTGTATTTAGAAATACATACACATATGTGTACATGTATACACACACACATACATATATATGGGGGGGAGTATTCTGTATAAGCTATCCCTAAATTAGGTGTGGTTTAAGTTACAAAGGCCCATTTGTAAGTTGGTAATTTGGATGTTTAAATAACTTTCTGATGGGAAATCATGCCATGAATGCTGGTTAAGTTCCCAGACAAGTCTCTATGATCTAATTTCATTTATTTTAATTGAATAATCATTTATCACATTATTTATGTGTTTAGAGCATTGTGCTCTGCTCTGGGAATGTGCAGAGGTTAGATAAGACAGAATCCCTACACTCATGGAATTTAAAGTCAAATAGAGAAACTCTAAATTTCAGACTAGATGCCTGTACAGTGTTTTTCTTCCTTATAAGTTTCTTATACTAATGAAGTAATCCAAGACCAAGAAAAAATAAAGTAGTAGGAGCTATGTAATACATGTGTACATATATATACACATATATATGTACACACATATACATATATGTGAATGTGTATATGCATACACACTATATATAAAATCTATGTATCAATGTGTTTATATCAGTTTAGTTATAGATACAAACATATATGTGCACATATACATAGTTAAATAACATAACGCTACACGAAAAGTACATTAGAAAGGTAAAAAAAAAATTGCATTGTAAATGAAGTCTTAGACTACCAAGAGAGGGATCCATAAGAATTCATGGAGCAGGCAGAATATGAGTTGATCAATAAAAGATGAGGAATTTAAGCTGCTAAGGGATGAAGGGGAGGCTATTTCTGGCATATGGAGTGGCATGAGCAATGCCACAAAGGCAAGGACCAGGAAGGTAGGATTTGTTTAGCTCATCTGTAGTGACATGTACCTGGAGGGGAGCAATATGATGTAAGCCAAGAAAGACAGGATGGCATCAGATTATCAAGAGATAGTCGTTCAGGCCTAAACAGGCAAGTCAGATAACTAGAATAAATGAGACAGTTATGGAACATATACAAGTCAACAGAAGAACTTTCAATTACTCATAATAGATGGAAGATATTTAGAACAGGTAGAAGATATTCATCAAGGATAGAGAATGTAATTATTTGAGTGTAACTTCCTTGACTCAATGCCCATGATGTTTTCCTAGTCGGAGAGAACCATTGGAGTTCCTCATGCCTTGGCTTTTTTTGCACTCAGGAAGCAGAAGGCTGTGCTAAAGACTTGAGACTTTTATGTCATTAGACAATTACATCTGGAGTATGGTTTCAATATCTTTTAAAGAAAAGAACTAGACTAGTCCACGTGGCATAGGACCTTTCTATATATCCTTCTATCAGTGTGACATTAAAAGTATTGTATGCACTTTACTCATTAAGCAAAATGATCATTGAAAATCATTTGAGCAGAGAAGGGAGTGACAGGTTGATATCTGTGGACAAGAAAGGTTATTCTGGCAGTGGATAGAAGGAAATGAAGAGAGAATGAAGATCTTTAAAAAGGCTATTGCAGTTTTCCCTCTTGATGTTAATAAACCTCTTACAATCGTACAAGTGGTTTTGGTTGGAATTAGATTTGAGTAGGTGATGGGTTAAAGAAGTCATGCAAAGATAAAATTGACAAGACTTAGCAACTGGTTGAATATGAAATATGGGAAAAGACATACCTGCCAAATTTTGAAAATGTGAAATGAGGCAAATGGTAATGCCAGTGACCAGAGTAGTGAAATCAGGAAGAAGAATTGATTCAGGGGATAACAAGTTCAACTTTGGATGTGTTGAGTTTGAAGTTCTGGTGAGACAGATCTAGATTTGAAAATCAACTCTGTAGATAAGGTAACTCAAGACATTTTGAATAAGGTTGCTATGTGAGAATGTATAGAAAGAAGACTCAGGGTAAAATGAGCAGGTATAATTAAGGAACACTTAGATGAGGAAACTCCCATCTAACAATGTAGATAAGGGCTGTCCAACCTTAGGTTTTTATTGAAACAAGAGACAATATATTTTGATTTGCTATTTTAGTGAGAGCTCTCTGGTAGCTCAGCTGAATTTACTAAAGCATTTGTGTAAATTTCTATGCTTGTAGGCAGGCTACATAAATCACACTGCAGGTGGAATGCAGCCCACCAGCCGCATTTTGGACAGCCCTGATGTAGATCAACATTATCTCTGAAACTTAAAGTTTTAGAAACTTGCCTATAACATTGAGAAGTTAAATAACTTACCCAGGGTCATCCAACCAGTATACACCAGAGAAAGAACTGTGAAATCCATATCTTCCTGACTTTCAGGCCAGCTTGTTACCGTCAACATCCATTCTGTTTCTCACCAATGCACTAAAACTGGTCGAACAGAAGCTGGACAGAACAATATCTACAGAGAGCTTGCTAGGAGCCAAAGATCTCATTACAGCTGAAGTATCATGAAAAAGGAATTAAACCTGGCTTTTGGCATCCTGACTAGAACATAGAAAATGACTCATGACAATGAGATCTTTGGATCTGGATGAGTGATGGAGTCTGGGGAAAAACTAACTTACACACAGGATCCCTTGGGTCCTATAGTCTATTAGCACTTTAGTTTTCTCATACTCCATATTCATGTTGTAATTTTTAAATGAACTTTACTTTTTCCTATAAATAAATAACTTTTAAATCCTCAGGGTGTGATAGTGTTTGAAACAGGAAAAAGGAGGAGATATCTAATATAAATAGAAAATCAGAGACAGGAAATGTTGTGGGTGGCAGAAGAGGTAGTAGACAATGCAGGGTGGTGCCCAAAGCATAAAGGTAATGGTTTTCTACCTATGGGCTAAATACTTCAACCAACCCTCTACCCCCAGGTATTGGCACAAATTTTTATATAAGTAACCCAGTCTCTGGAAAATGTAGAAAGACTAGGTACATCAGGTAGTCTAACATGCATCCTATAGACTGAATAAAAAACTTCTCGACCATATAAATGTTTTGTGGCATTTTTTTTATTGTGAATTTAACAATTAACAACCAACACTTACATTTCAATATTTAAAAAAAAATGATCAAAAGACTTGCATAAGAAATTGTAAACTTAGAGGCAGAGTCAAAATGGCACTGTGAAAGGAAGGAACTACCGGAGCTCTCTCACAAATTCTGTCAGATATGCTAAAAAAGTGAATTTGAGGGAGTTAGAAGTCACTAGTAGACTGAGAGGGGTAGGAGCACCCTGCACCATGGATTGGCACCAGACCAAACCAACCAGGAACAGCAGAGGAATCGAGCCAGGTGCGGCTCTGGGAGAGTTCTGGGTGAGGGAAAAACTGGAGCAGGAACAGACCCAGGGCTGAAGTACCAGATACAGCTGTGATAGCTCCCCAGGCCTCTCAGCCCAGGATGGAGTCTGACAGAGGGCACTGAAATGACTGTGGGAGCAGCTATCCCAGAAGCCTCCAAACCACACTCTAAAGGTTTGAAACTTGCCTTCTTGAACTTCTGGGGGCCATGATGGCTAAGTAAAATTACTCATATCCCACCCTTGAATAAACCTAGAGAATGAAAGCTCAGGAGTAACAGAAGAGCCAGGAGGAGGACTTCAATAGTGAGAGAAGTGGGGGAGAGGGGCCTTCCTGTGGTGGCAGAAGGAGACCACTGCAGGAAGAGAGGTGTCCCAGCAGGCCCCACCTCAGCAGAACAATGAGAGTAACTGAGCCCCAGGGGGTGGAGCTAACTAACATCAATGCCAGGACTCCAGACTTGGCTTTGCACAGCCAGGGGAAGTGACAGACACCAGCACAGACAAGAGCTGAGACCATCCACTCTGTAGAACAGTCCTGGGGAAGAAGAGACTCCCCAGCAGTCAGACCACCCCTACCCCACATCACATGAAACCAGAGGTCATAGAACATAAAGCTAGATCCCAACACAAGAAACTTGGGACAGAGCCCCCTGAGACCCACAAGCAGAGATCCCCTTCAGAAACCAGGAGGAAAAAAAAACACCGTGAAAAAGAATAGCAAGAAGCTTTCAAAGATGATAGATTCATACTATGGTGACAAGGATGATCAAAATAGCAATTCAGAAGTGGACAGCATGGACAATACATCCACATCTGAAACCTCAAAAGGGAAAGTTAACTGGTCTTAAGACAAAAAGGCATTCCTGGAAGAACTCAAGGAGGACTTTATAAAACAATTTAGGGAGGTAAAGCAAAAAATGGAAAAAAAATTTCAATGAGGAAAATAAATCTTTAAAGGTAAAATCATGGAATTGGTTAAGAAAACTCAGAATATAATTGGAGAAAATGTCTCATTGAAAAGTAAAATCAACCAAATGGAAAAGGAGATAGAGAAGATAAAAGAAGAAAACCAAACATTATAAATTAGAATTGGGCAAGCAGAAGCTAATGACTCTATGAGACATCAAGAATAAGTTAAACAAAATCTAAAAAATGAAAAAAAATAGAAGAAAACATGAAATATCTGATTGGAAAAACAAGCGATCTGGAAAATGGATCCAGGAGAGACAATCTAAAATTATTGGTCTACCTGAAAGCTATGATGAAAACATAAAGAGCCTGGACAGTATCTTCCATGAAATCCTTAAGGAAAATTGCCCAGAGGTCCTAGAACCAGAAGACAAAATTGTCATTGAAAGAATCCATCGATCACCCCCTAAAAAAGATCCCAAATTGAAAACTCCAAGAAATATTTTAGTCAAATTCCAGAACTACCAGGTCAAGGAGAAAATCCTGAAAGCAGCTAGAAATAAAAAAAAATCAAATATCACAAAACTACAGTCAGAATCATGCAGGTTTTTTCAGCTTCTACATTAAAAGACAGGAGAAATTGGAATACTATATTCTGAAAGGCAAAGGAGCTTGAACTACAGCCAAGTATCAAATACCCAGCAAAACTGAACATAACTTTTCAGGCAACGAGATGGACATTCAATGAAATAAGGGAATTCCAGACCTTCCTGATGAAAAGGCCAGAGCTCAATGGAAAATTTGATCTCAAAATACAAAACTCAAGAGAGACATAAAAAGGTAAATGGGGAAAAAAACCTAGTTAATCAATTAGGCTAATTAGTTACATCATTATATAGGATTAGTTTGTTTTAGATATGTTTTATATATACATGTCAATCTTGAGAATAGTATACTTATTATGACAAAAGAAATATTATGACTGTGGATATCAGTATAAAATAACTAATATAATGATAAAATATAATTAAGAGACATAAAGGGATAGTTCTGGGAGACGAGGTAAGGAGGTAGTAGAAAAGGGTAAATTACATTATATGAAAAGGCACAAAAACAAATTCAAGTAGAGGGAAAGAAGGGAGGGAGAAGAGCAGAATTTGAGCTTTACTCCCATCAGATTTGGTTGAAGAAGGGAATAACATACCCTGATAAGTATAGTAATCTGACTTGTGGTATAGGCAATAGGAGGGGAAAGGGGAAAAAAGGGAGGGGGTGATCAGAAGGGAGGGAAGAAATGGCAAGTGGAAAATGGTAAGTGAGGTAGGGGAATCTAGAGGGAGGGTAAACTGAGGAAGGCGGTGGTCAAAAGAAAAAAATTGTTGAAGGGTAGAAGGGGAAACAGAGAAATAAAAGCATAAACAGGGGGAAAAAGGATGGAGAAAAAGACACAGACAGTAATCATAACTGTGAATGTGAATGGGATGAACTCTCCCATAAAACAGAAGCAGATAGATCAAATGGATCAAAAAACATAATCCTACAATATACTGTTTGCAAGAAACACATTTGAAACAGGGGGATACAAATAGGGTAAAGGTAAAAGGATGCAGTAGAATATATTGTGCTTCATCTAAAGTAAAAAAAAAAAAAAACAAAAAAAAAACAAAAAAAAACAGGGGTAGCAATCCTAATTGCAGACAAAACAAAAGCAAAGATAGATCTAATTAAAAGAGATAAGGAAGGTCATTACATCCTGATAAAAGTCACCATAAACAATCATTGTTTAACATATATGAACCAAGTGGTATAGCATGAAAATTCTGAGAGGAGAGGTTAAGGGAGTTACAGGAAGAAATAGACAGCAAAACCACAATAATGGGAGACTTCAACCTCTCCCTCTCTGAACCTGATAAATCTAACCTCAAAATAAACAAGAAATAAGTTAAGGAGGTGAACAGAATTTTAGAAAAGGCAGATATGATAAACCTCTGGAGAAAACTGAATGGGGATTAAAATGATTATACATTTTTCTCAGCAGTACATGGCCCATACTCAAAAATTGACCATGTACTAGGGCATAAAAAACTCACTATCCAGTGCAGAAAGGCAGAACTAGTCAAATCATCCTTTTTTTCAGATCATGCTGCAATAAAAATCATTTGTAACAAAGAACCATGGAAAAATGAGCTAAAAATCAACTGGAAACTAAATAATCTAATGCTAAAGAATGAGTGGGCCAAAGAGCAAAATGTAGAAAAAATTAATAACTTAATTTGAGAGAAGGGCAATAATGAGACAACATACCAAAACTCATGGGATATAGCAAAAGCAGCTCTTAGCAGAAGTTTTATATCTCTAAATGCTTACACGAATAAAATAAAGAAAAAGTAGATCAGTGAATTGGGCATGCAACTGAAAAAGCTAGAAAAAGAAAAAAAATTGAAAATTCCCAATTAAATACCAAATTATAAATACTGAAAATTAAAGGAGAGATTAATAAAATTGAAATCAAGAAAACTATTGATTTAATAAATAAAACCCAGAGCTGGTTTTACAAAAAATCTATAAAATTGTTAAACCTTTGGTCAATTTGGTTAAAAAAAAGAAAAAAGAAAATCAAATTAGCAGTATCAAAAATGAAAAGGGTGAATTCATCTCCAAAGAAGAGGAAATTAAAACAATAATTAGAAATTATTTTCCCAAATTGTATGCCCATAAATTTGACTACCTTAGGGATATGGACAAATATCTACAAAAATATAAATTGCCCAGGTTAACAGAAGAGGAAGTAAAATTCCTAAATAATCCCATCCCAGAAAAAGAAATTGAGCAAGTCATCAATGAACTCCCTAGGAAAAAAATCTCCAGGGCCAGATGGTTTTACACATGAATTTTATCAAACATTTAAAGAACAATTAATTCCTATACTTTATAGACTATTTGGGAAAATAATTGAAGAAGGAGTCCTACCAAATTCTTTTTATGACACAAATATGGTACTAATACCCAAACCAGGAAGAGTCAAAACAGAGAAAGAAAATTGTAGACCAATTTCCCTTATGAATATTTATGCAAAAATTTTAAATAAAATATTAGCAAAAAGATTGCAGCAACTTATCATGAAAATAATATAAAACAACCAGATAGGATTTATTCCAGTAATGCAAGGCATGTTCAATATTAAGAAAACTATCAGCATAATTGAACATATCAACAACAAAACTAACAGAAACGATATGATCATCTCAATAGATGCAGAAAAAGCATTTGACAAAATACAGCACCCATTCCTATTAAAAACACTACAAAGAATAGGAATAAATGGAGCCTTCCTTAAAATTATAAATAGCATAGTGGGGATAAGCTAGATGCATTTCCAATAAGATCAGGGGTGAAACAAGGATGTCCACTATTACCCCTCCCATTCAATTTGGTAATAGAACTGTTAGCTATAGCAATAAGAGAAGAAAAAAAATTTAAGGAATTAGAATAGGCAAAGAAGAAACTAAATTATGACTTTTTGCAGATGATATGATGATTTACCTAGAGAATCCTAGCGAATAAATAAAAAAGTACTTGAAATAATAAAAAACTTTAGCAAAGTTGCAGGATATAAACTAAAACCACATAAATCCTTATCATTCCTATATATTACTAACCAAGCCCAACAGCAAGAGATAGAAAGAGACATTCCATTCAAAGTTACTGTAGATGCTATAAAAAATAGGGAGTCTCTCTGCCAAGACAAACCCAGGGCCTATAGGAACATGATTATGAAACACTCTTCACGCGAATAAAATCAGATCTAAAGAAATGGAAAAATATCCATTGCTCATGGTTAGGCCAATCTAATATAATAAAAATGACAATTTCACCTAAATTAATTTATTTATTCAGTGTCATACCAATTGAACTACCAAAAAATTATTTTGCAGAGCTGGATGAAATAATAACAAAATTCATCTGGAAGAACAAGAGGTCTAGAATATCTAGAGAATTAATGAAAAGAAATGCTAGAGAAGGTGGCCTAGCCATAGCAGATATTAAACTGTACTATAAAGCAGAAGTCATCAAAACTACCTCGTACTGGCTAAGAAACAGTCATGGATCTGTGGAATAGGATAGGGACACAAGATGCAGAAGTCAACGACAATAGCAATCTACTCTTTGATAAACCCAAAGAATCCAGCTTCTGGGCTAAGAATTCACTATTTCACAAAAACTACTAGGAAAATTGGAAACTGGTAAGGCAGAAACAGGGCATAGAGCAATTACTTACAGCAAATACCAAAATAAAATCAAATGGGTTCATGTTTTAGGAATAAAGGCTGATACCATAAGCAATTTGGGAAAGCAAGGAATAGGTTACCTATCATATTTATGGAAAAGCAAAGAATTCATGACACAACAAGAGATACACAGCATCACAAAATGCAAAATGGATAATTTTGATTATGTTAAATTGAAATGTTTTTGTATTGAAAAAGCCAATGCAACAAAGATTAGGAGGGAAGTAGAAAATTGGGAGAAAATCTTTACAACTAGTATCTCTGATAAAGGCATCATCTCTAAAATACACAGAGAACTGAGTCAAATTCATAGGAATACAAGTCACTCCCCAACTGAGATATGGTAAAAGGATATGAACAGGCAGTTTTCACAGGAAGAAATTAAAGATATCTATAGGCATATGAAAAGATGTTCTAGATCACTATTGTTAAGAGAAATGCAAATCAAAACAACTCTTAGGTACAACATCTCTCCTGTCAGATTGGCTAAAATGACAAAACAGAAAAATGAGAAATACTGGAGAGGATGTGGGAAAATTGGAACATTGTTGCATTGCTGGTGGAGTTGTGGACTGGTCCAGCCATCCTGGACAGCAGTTTGGAACTATGCCCAAAGGGCTATAAAGATGTTCATACCCTTTGATCCAGCAATACTACATCTGGCATTGTGTCCCAAAGAGATCACACAAGTGGGAAAGGGACCCATATGTACAAGAATATTGATAGTGCCTCTTTTTGTGGTAGCAAGACATTGGAGATCAAGGGGATGCCCATCAGTTGGGGAATGGCTGAACAATTTGTGGTATATAAAAGTAATGGAATACTGTTGTGCTGTGAGAAATGGGGAGGTTATGGACTTGATGATAAACTGGAAAAACCTACAAAGTGTAATGCTGAGTGAGCTGAGCAGAACCAGGAGAACATTATACACAACCACAGATACATGGACTCTGTGATGACTAACCATGTTGGACTTTGCTCTTCTCAGCAATACAAGGTTCAGGGACAACTCCAGGGGACTCAGGATGGAGAGAGCTATCTACATCCAAAGAAGGAACTGTGGAATCTGAATGCAGATTGAGGCACACTATATGCTCTCCATTTTTTCCCTTGGTTTTTCTTTTTTTTCTCTTTTGTTTTTTTTGGGGGGGGGTTGTTTCTTCTTTCTTATGATTCATTCCATTGGTAATAATTTTTCTTTACAACTTGACTATCATGTAAATAAGTTCAATGTGAAGTTATATGTGGAAGATATATCAGATTCCATGTTGTCTTGGGGAAGGTGGGTGGGGGGGACAAGAAAATCTTGGACTCAAAATTATGTGGAACTGAGTGTTGTAAACTAAAAATAAAAAATCTTAATTATAAAAAAATTGTAAATTTGTCACATGCGTTACTATTTTCAAATATACGAAGATTGATTAATAATACAACTTCTGAAATTATGGCTGAATTCACAATATATTTTCCTATCATACATTTACTAAGTGATTACCCAGACTAACATTATCATGTCAGGGGTGGGAAGAGTTGGTTGAATATTTTTGAGTTATTATATTAAAAAAGGAATTCTTACATTCAAAAAAATGTTTGGAAACCACTGCCCCATGTGAAACATTTGAATTACACTGGTCAAAGGGATTTGAAAATTATTGAAACAACTATGGCAAGGGTGAAAAGAAAGATAGGAATGAAAGAAGGATCCTTTCCCCAAGTAAGCATTTGAACTGGCATGGATGGAAGATGAGGATTGAGAGAGAAATGTGACTAGAAGGATTGGAGAAAGCTGTGATTTAAGGTTCATGGAAAGTCCAGTAACAGTGACAGAAGTAGATGAGGATCATTCAAAGCATTGTAGCTTTAAAGATAGAACCTAGAAGCAAATCAGATAAAGAAAAATCAGAGAAATGGATGAACTTATAGGCAAATAATCCTGAGAGTAGAAATAAGGCTAGTGTAACTTTTTATAGTTGCTGCAATATCCAAAAGACCATGAAGATCATTTCCCTCAAATTTTTATTTCCTACTAGCAATTGAAGATGATTTATTCAACCTAATATCACTTCAAGCTTTATTCTTAGGTTTAGGCATTTTATTATAGTCTGCTACATTTTATAGGGATAAAACTCTAGGCTTGGAGGTAAGCAGACAAGCAATGAAAGTTTTAAAACTTTGCACACTGAATGCAAAATCAGAACTTTAACAAACTGATGGACCCATACCTGAAACTAGGATTAGTACTTCATGGAGTATCTACAGAAAATATTAAAAAATGGTGCATTGAACTCCCTTTGCCATTGCAGAACATCAACAGTTATGCAGCTTATAGCCTTAGAATAGAGAGGTTTTGTGATGCATGCATCATAGGATAACTCCCTGGAGACAGAACAAACCTCAGATATTATTTAGTCCAACTCCTTGCATTTCAGATGTGGAAACTGAGGCTCAAGAAGATTGGCTGCCCAAGGTCACAATGGTAATAATAATCAGAGGCAGGTTTCCAATCCAGGTGTTTTTATAGCAAGTCACTGACCCTTCTACTTCACAACAGAGCTTCTCACAGCCAGTTTGTGTTAGATGTAGGACTTAAACCTTGACTCTAAATTCCTGACTCTAAGACCTTGCTAGGGTTCACATAACCCATATTTGTCAAGGTGAAAGTTAAACTCAGGTCTTCCTGGCTTTGAGGCTAGGTCTCTACCTGCTACACTCTGAAGCCTGTCTTAAAATGTATGCTTAAAGTGTATGTACATGTTGTTTTCTTAGGCTGAATAACCCCTGGTGGTAGAGACTAACTTAGAAAAACAAGTGATCACTATTTAGAAGAATGAATGAATTTATGATTATTCTTGTGGGCTTAATATTGGGGATACATGTTATATCACTATTTCCTATCCTTATCCATCTGCTGTATGAATGAAAAATATTCAATGTTAATCTTTGATGGATAATAAAATATTATGAAGTTCATTCACCAATTAACTGGCACTAAGAATAAGTTCCATCATCTGGAAATAAAGTATTTACTCAGCTAGTGTCTGTTATGGTAGGAAGAAAAGGGTCAAATCAAGGTACATGTTGATAGAAGAGAAAATAATGAATGCCTCTCTCTTCGTTGGAGTGGGTATATGAAGTAGGCAGTGGGCACCTAATCAAAATATATTTATTATGTGCTTACCATGTACCAGGTACTCAGCAGTGCTCTAAGGATACAAAGTCCATAATGAAACAGTAGCTGCCCTGGAGAAGTTTGCAGTTTGTTGAAGGGGTTTTGTTTTTGTTGACACATGTCCAAGTCTTTATCCTGCCATTTGGGATTTTCTTGGCAAATATACTGGAGTCATTTACCATTTACTTCTCCAGTTCATTTTATAAATGAGGAAATTGAAGCAAATGGGGTTAAGTGACTTTCTCAGAGTCACACAGTTAGCAAATGTCTGGATTTGAACTCAGGCCTTCCTGACTCCAGGCCCAGAGCTCTATGCACTGTACCACCTAGCTTCCCCCACTGAAGGGGAGAGAATAGTAAAAATAATGTGTACAGCACATAGCAGTATATACAAAATAGATGCGAAATAAATACAAAGTAATTTTTAGGGTGAGAGAGGAACTAACAGTCTGGGAAAGGGGTATATCATGAAGAGCTGACTCATTAAAAGTAGCATTTGAACTATGCTTTGAAGGAAACTAGGGATTCTAATAGAGATGGAGAGAGCATATATTCCAGGCACAGGAGACAGCCTGTGCGAAGGCATGGAGGAAGGAGATGGGATGTTGAGCACAGGGATAAGTGAGTAGAGTTGACTGGCTATAACTTGGAGTGTATAAAAGAGAATACTATGTAATATAACTGGATAGTCAGTCTGAAGACTTTGAATGCCAAGCAGAGAAGTATGTATTTGGTATTATCAGTAATAGGAAGTCTTTGGTGTTTATTGAGCAGTAAAATATTGTGGTCAGATTTCATTATAGGAAAATTGTCTTGGAAGTTTTTTTTTTTTTGGAAAATGAAGTAGGGGTACTGCTTAGTAGGTGATAGCAATTGTTGTGCAGCCATTTCAGTTATGTCGACCTCTTCATGATCCCATTTGGGGTTTTCTTGGCAAAGATACTAGAGTGGTTTGCAATTTCCTTCTCCAGCTCGTTTTACAAATGAAGAACTAAAGCAAACAGGGTTAAGTGACTTTCCCGGGGTCACACAGTAGTAGGTATCTGAAGGCAGATTTGAACTCGAGAAGATGAGTCCTTCTGATTCCAAGACCGGTGCTCTCTCCCCTGAAACACCTACCTGCCCTCAGGTGACAGCAACAGTCCACTGAGATTGATGAGATCCTGATAAAATGTTTATGAGTATAAAAAAGGATAGGTATGACAGAATGTGTAGTGTAGAAATGGAAAATTCAAGTGCTAGTCATCACTTGCCTTACCTAATCATTGCCTGGATCCAGGGAATCTACATGGTTCCTAGATCAGCATGGCCACCATGATGTTAGTTTAGAGTAGATACTTCAGGATTATCCTCCTCGTGATAAGTCTATGGTTACAAGGTCTCATGCACAGAGTCCTTCGAATTCTTCTCCAACTACTACTTCTCAAGGTGGTTCATTATACTTTGGGACAGCAGTAACTGCTAAATATTTTTCAAATATTTTTTCCCTTGAAATCTGATCTAAATTGGCCTCTTTGTAAATTCCACCCATCACCTCTAATTCTGTTTTGGAGGTTAAAAAACAAATTAGATCCTTCCTCCAGCCATTCAAATGCTTGAAGATAGTTGTTATGTTCCTCCTGAGCCATTTCTTCTCCAGGCTAAACATAACCAGTTTTCACAGCTTATTTCATATGATATTGTTTTGTAGTCTTGACTATAGCTAAATTCCTTTTTCTTCCTTTCTTCTATCCTTCCTTCCTTCCTTCCTTCCTTCCTTCCTTCCTTCCTTCCTTCCTTCCTTCCTTTCTTTCTTAGTAGCTTAGACTCCACAGGATAAAGACTGTTATGTTGCTCCTGTCGTACATGGATTCAAAGACTTTCATCATTTTGACATCTTCCATAGGATGCTCTGTGTTTTATCCATATCTTTCTTAATCTGTGGCATTGAATTCCCAAAGAGAAGGACTTAGGGTGGTCAGCTTGATTCACTAAATTGTAGAAAGACTAGCATTAATTAGTAGTGATGCCCAAGCTACAATGAATATTGTTATCAGTCTCCCTGAATGAATGTCTCTGTTAATACTAGAGGAGCTCAGATACAATCCTTAGCATTCCTACAACATCTGGTAATCCATATCAGCATCAGGTTCACTTTACTCGCCTGAAAACGTCAGGCCAATTGGACATGTCTTAAAATGGGAGAATTTGTTTTTCTTGCCTGTGTATATCTATGATTTTGTTTGTTCTTTTGTTTTGTTTTGCCCAGTGGGGAAGGTGAAAAAGGGTGAAGGGAAGGAGAAAAAATGAATACTGAGGAAAAAAAACAATAAAAGAGGAGCAGAAACCTCTCCTAAAATAGGAGGTAACCTTATTCTATGTCCCTCCTAACCTTGTCTAAATAATCGATCCAAAGAATTCCCACTGAACTTTATCATGTCTTTCTCAAATATGATTTTGGTAGTAGTGGTCTTCATACTAGTTTCTGATCTTGGGGTGCTCAGAATTACTGCCAGATTCTACTCCTCTCTAGGGGTTAAGTGATCATGAGTATCAACACTGTTATCACCATAGCATTATGATACTGTGATGCTTAGTGTGAATGTCCAAGGCAACCCATTAATGAGTTACAATGGTAAGTGCCTTGAAGGCTGAGGCCCTTTTTATTCACCTTAATGTCTCCCTTAAGGACTAGTACAGTATTTTGAACATGCTAGGTATTTAATTAAAAAAATTCAGGATGAAAGTAGCTGGTGTTCAGTAGCAATGCTCCCTGGTATAATGGAATAAGCAGTGGAGTTGGAAATGGTGGACCTAGACTCAAATTCCTGATCTGCTATTTGGTACCTATATGACAATGGACAAATCAATAGCCTCTTTGAGGTTTACTGTCCTAATTAAGAAGCTGGATTAGATGACTTCTAAGGTATCTTCCCTCTCTAAATCTATGATCCTATGAGATCCAGGTAGAGATCCTTATCTGTTGCAGAATGATAATAGGAAATGAGTATCTGCAAAACGCAAACACACACACACACACACACACAACAACAACAACAACAACAACAACAACAAAAACCAAAAAAAAACCCAAAAACAAAACCCTAGGCTCTGGCCTGATTTCTTCTGAATAGTATTTATATCCCATGCCTGCATGCATTAGCTATTTGACCATTCTGACTAAAATGAATCTATTAATAAAGGGTTAGTAAGTGGTTAATTCAGTCAGACTAGGAATACTATGTGTTCCTGGAGGCAGTAACCTAATATCTTGGCATTTTAATATTGAATGTTTTATTTATGATGTCACTTTTTCCATAATAGACTTTTATTGCTGACATATGCAATATGTGGTCCAATATGATTTCTAGACTACCTTCTACTGTATTTGAACTACCATGCTTTCTTGAACTTATACAGAGAGTTAGTTATGCCTTGAATTGCCAAGCACTCCATCCTATTTAGATTCTTCCTGTTTGCTTATATTCATATTTCCATATAGTCAAGGTCATTTTTGAATAAAGAAAATATGAAATGTAGGGCAAAGAATGAATATCATATTTTAAGATCAGAATAGGACATTGATTATGGTAGAATAAACATTTCTAAAATGTTTCAGGTCTATAAGATAGTACCACATTTTTCTTAAATATGTATGTAGTATGGCATACCTCTGTCAGCAAAGTGAAAGGAAAACAAACAAAAAAGCCTGAGGTTACAGTATATTGCCCTGGGTTTATTTATATTCATATCCATATCCATATCCATATCCATATCCATATCCATATCCATATCCATATCCATATCCGTATCTATATCTATCTATAATCATTCCATCTCTATCATGTCTGTCTGTCTGTCTGTCTATCTATCTATCTATCTATCTACCTACCTACTTATCTTTCTATCTCCCTCAACAGGAATTACTTAGAGGTGAAGTATATAGAGCTTTGGATCTAGAATGAGAAAAACCCTATTTCGTTTCTGGCTTCAGGCACTTCCTAGCTGTGTGATGTTGGGCAAGACATTTAACCTCTGCCTGCCTCACTTTCCTTAACTGTAAAATGGGGATAATAATAGTACCTCACCCTTTATCCCCAGGTTTGTCATGAGGATGAAAATAAATGAGGTAATATTTATTAAGCACTTGGCACATAGTAGGCACAATTGCTTGCTATCATCATCATCCCTCATCCCACAGGTACTAATAATATTAAGAGAGACAACCCAATATAGATTTAAGCAGTTGATAAATTTAGGGTAATAAGTGAAGAAAGTATTCATTTATTTGGGAAAGAACAGGTTCATCACTGTTTTACTCCTTTATAGCATCTTGTACATAGTGGAAATATGGTTAAGTAGACAGACTGAAAAAGTTGATGAGATTTTAGAGATTACAGCTAAGAAATGAGCTAATTAAGAAACAGGTTATTCTTTCAGAGATGGTGTGATGTGAGAGTAAAATGAAACAAAATAAATGTAGGAAAAATATGACAGGTTTGGAAACTTTCCTAATAATCTAAATTTTCCTGACTCTTCCTTTCCTTTCCCTTCCTTTCTCTTCTCTAACACCTTTTCTTTCTCCTTCCACTTCCCTTCTCTTTGCCTGCTCCTTTTTTTTCTTTCTTCCCTTCCTTCTTTTTATTCTCTCTTCCGCACCCCCAACTTTTCTAGACCCGTGCCTTCAATTGTGTCTTAGAGACTCTCTTGGTTCTCTGAAATGATGTGTATTATCCATGAACAGAAGCACCATTTAAAACCAGATCTTGATGATTCCAAGAACAACCCTCATCATCTTAGATCTCTGAAGCAGAAAAGGACCCATTATTAAATATTGTCTGGAAATACCCACTGACAATTGCACAATTCCAACCAGATGGCACGTAGGTAATTCAAATTCAACATTTTCAAAACAGAACTTATTATCTCTTTTCACCTCCCCATACAGCTGTCATCCAAAATTCCCTCTATCTGTTGTGAGCAATACTACCCCTTTCTTAGGCAACTATAGCACAATGGATAGGAGGCGAAACTTGGTGCCATTAATATATGTTAAAATTCTGTCTTAGACACTTACCAACTGTGTGACACTGGACACATTAAGCTCGCTGTGCCCCAATTTCCTCATCTTTAAAATGGGAATAATTTCACAGGGTTGTGAAAATCACATGAACCTTAAAGTGCTGTATAAATGCTACTGTTACTGTGAACCAGGTTTGAAACCTCCATATCATATTTAACTCTTTTTATTCTCTCTCAACCCTCATATACAAGTAATTGTCAAACCTTGTCATTTCTTCCTCTCCAACTTTTGTTATATTTGCCACCTTTACTATATTCACTTCCTGGAAACTAACAGAGTTCAGATTTCAATCTCTCGTTACCTTTTGTCTGGTCTATGGCTGGAAGTCTTTATTTCAAGCCATCCTATAAAGAGCTACTAAAATAATTTTCTTAAAGCATTTGTTTGAGTTGACTCAATAAGTTCAAGTGGTTATAGACTCCTCCATGTGCTAATTAAAGCATTATCCAGTATGGTTCTTTCCTCTTTTCCAATATTTATGTATATCTTCATCAGACCTAGAGTGAGGAAGACCTGAATTCACTTCTGGCCTCAGACATTTAGTAACTGTATGACCTTGTGCAAGTCACTTAAATTCTATTTGCCTCAGTTTCCTCATCTGAAAAATGGAGATAATAATAAGACCTACCTTACAGGGTTACTGTACCAAATGAGATAACATTTTTAAAGCACTGAATAGGAAGCTTAGTACATAGTAGGCACCATATAAATATGAGCTGTTATTATTATCATTATCATTACTAATTAACATACACATTGGACTTCTTACTGTTCTTATGATATTGCATATCTTATTTGTGTTTTTTCATTGGCTATCTCACATGCCTGGAATTTAATCTTTCCTGATGTCCAACTCTTATAAAATCTACTTTCCTTTAATATTCTGCTCAAATATTAATTTCTATGTGATACTTTTCTTTATTCCCCACCTATTAGTGCCTTCTCCTCACAGTTATTTAGAAATATAATAAATCTTTGCTAAATGATTGATTAATAGACTTAAAATGAATGTGCTTACATGAAAATTGGGAGTTTTCAATTCCAATCCATAAAAATTTTAGCAAAATTTTACCAAATATTAAGTAATTCAGATTAAGGCATTTAATAAATTAGGATATACAAATACACAACATGTTTCCAATTCTCCCATAGCCATTTTGCCATTTACATAGAATTGCAGTGAAAATCATAGTGAAAAAATCACAATTTTTCTGACCTCAGATCCAGGGCCTCTTTGAATATGCAATGCTATCACTCATGAATTCTGGTAAATTCTACATCTTGCTTATAAGACAATTTGGCATAATGGATAGAGTGCCAGACTCAAAGCCTAGAAGACCTAGGGCCATGTGTCACTTCTGAGACACAAGGACCTAATCCTGTCAACTTACTGAATTTCACAGTGCTCTACAGCAATGGTGTCAAACTCAAACCGAAATAGGAGTCACTAAGCCAGACATAAGGATACCCATGACTACATATTGACTAGACAATCATGTATCAATATCATCTATGTCATGTTATATTTCTCTTTATTTTTAAAATATTTCGCAATTACATTTGAATCTGTTTCAGGCACTCAGGAGTATTTCAGTACTGTAGCATTTTAGACACATGTGCCCTAAGACCAGGGCTTATTGAACTTTTTCCATTTGCAACTCCTTCAGTGTTTCTCAGTGACTCACCATTTGTGAAGTGCTGTGACAATCCTCAAAGACTATTAATTGAGGATGGTGTGTTGACTTGTATTGGTAAAAGGAGTTTACTCACATGGAATTCTCTATACAAATGAAATCATAAGTCCAGCCTTTATCCCCATCCTTTTGTCTTATATCAGTTTTATCCTCTCATTTTAAAGTTGCAGGGGACCTTAGAAATCATCTATCCCCAATTTCCTATTCCTTGAAGAAGGCTACCAAGCAAAGAAGAAAAGAATATAATAGGCTGTCCTTGCACTCTAATATGTGGTTGTTGACGCAGGACCATCTGATAAGAGTAGATGTAGACTTTGTAAACATTAGGAAAGTGACCTCTCACATAGAGTTTGGAATTTACCACCCATTATAACTTGAAGAACCAAAGGAGAAATCCTTAAAAGATTAGGCAAATGATTGTGTCTGCTCTCAAGTGTGGGTAATCCCATCTATAATCATATCATATCTGCCACCAGACCACTTAGATATAACTTCAGCTCATTAAATCACCTAGAGAAATCTGTTTCACTTAGGAGCCAACTACAGTTTGAATGGGAAAAAATGAAAAGCTGGAAATGATGATTGTATCATCATGGTCCTGAAAGAGATCCATATTTGACTCAGAAGCAAAGAAAGAAGATATTTTTTCAGGTGATTAGTTTTACATTGCAGGAGATTTTCAAAAAGAGGCCATAGGACCAACTATCCCTTGTGATTCATTCATCCCATTTTTCTAGTATTCTTACACAATTTATTCTTAGCAAGATTTCAGTTTGTTGTTCAGTTGTTTTTCCGTCCATCTGACTCTTCTTGGCAAAGACAGTAGAGTGGTTTGCCATTTCTTTCTCCAGCTCATTTTACAGAAGAGGAAACTGAAATAAAGGGGTTCAGTAACTTTCCCAGGGTCACACAGCTAGTAAGTGTCTGAGGCTGAATTTGAACTCAGCTAGAGGAGTCTTTTTGCATCCAGGCCCAGAACTCTATCCATTCCCCCACTTAGTTTTCCATTAGATTTCAATAGTCCAATCTTATTGGCTTACCTACTTTTTCTCACATGTGACACTTAATTTCTCATCCTCATACCTCTCTCTCTGTATCTCTGTCTCTGTCTCTCTCTGTCTCCCTATCTCTCTCTGTCTCCATCTCTCTGTCTGTCTGTCTCTCTGTCTCTGTCTCTGTGTCTATCTATCTCTGTCTCTGTCTGTCTCTCTGTCTCTCTCTCTGTCTCTCTGTGTCTCTCTGTCTCTCTCTCTGTCTCTCTCTCAGATTGCTTTCCCTCCTCACTTCTGTCTTTGAAATTCCAAGTTTCTTTTACAAATCTATTCAGATGCCCATTTTTATGGGAAACTTGCCTGGACCCCTCCAAAGCTAGCTCTTTATGCTCTAATGTTACTTTCTACTTTTTGAATATGCACCTAATGATATGACCACTGACTCCTCCACTGGAATGTAAACTTGAAAGCAAGGCCTATTTTTGTTTTCCTTTATATCCTTGCACTTAGCACAGTTTGGCACATAGTCAGTGCTTAATAAATACATATATATTGATTGGTAGGAGTTGAATTAGATTACTTGTGAGATCCCTTCCAACTCTAAAATTTGATGATGCTAATGTTTGCTTAGGCAATTCACATACTAAAAATGCAGTTATTCCCAGAATATTAACATTTCATCTGCATAAAGGATAATGTGCAGATTCCTGGGGCTTTCCACATTTTCTTCTGCTTGGGGATGTGGGGACTTAGTGGATAGTTCTAGAGATGGAAAACTAAGAAACATCAATATGATAGCTAGAAATATAAATTAGAAGACAAATATATATCAAAGGGAGATTCAAAAAGAAAAGAAAAATTTTTTACTACCATGTCAATATACACTTTAACAAAAGTAAAGTATGGTCTGTAGTTTTGTAATATTTTTTCTACTTTAAATATTGAAACACTTATAACAATTGATAGTTTTTAAGTTCATAATAATAATAATAAAATGCAATATATCTGTAGTTCAAATATTTCATTTCATATGTAAAGAAACAGACATTAATTGAGGCTGAATGATCTGCAGAAAGTAATAAAGATAGTAAGAGGTGGAGCTGTGCTTGTGGGCTTAATTCTTTTTCCTTAGTACTATAGATTCACTTCTTCCTGCCTTTATTCCAACATACACCACTTTAACAAATTGGTAAGTGAAAGGTTTAAAGAAATTACTTCAATCTCAATCAGGGTCACAATCTTAACAATCAAATTGTAGAAAATAAAATAAAGTTGATGCGATATGGTTAATCATTTTAGAATTTAAAAACAAAACAGCTGACAAAGTTAAGATGGATGAATATTAAGGGCTAGACTTCAGCATAGGGCCAACAATTGGGAACATTCAGCATTCAGGTTATGAATAATTAGAAATTTTAAAATACCTGTGGCTACTCAGGTGGCACAGACATACTACATACTACAGATAATTCAGCATGGCAAATTACTTATCAGAATGAATTTGAGGTTTAGAAAGTGCAAGAAAGAAGATCATGCCTGGGGCTTCATGTGAGAAATCAATGAAATAAGGGAGATTAATGAATGAGAAATCTGTTGAAGATTTCCTGGAAAGACCTAATAGGAGAACTTCAAAGCCCTTAATTAAATAATTTCTCTTACCAAAGAAATGAATGAAGAGTATTTGAAGATTTATGACTATGTTCAAATAGGTTCCAAGGGGACATACAATGTCTTAGTATTTTCCTTTGTTCTTTAGCTTTAGGTATTCCTGCTTCTGACAAGGTTACCTGGGGTCCCATTGGGAAGCCATTGAAGTGAAAGTGAAAGTGATCATAATATGGTAAGTCCTGCTTTGTGTTACTTTTTTTCTATAGAAAATTAA
The DNA here is from genome assembly GCF_011100635.1 of Trichosurus vulpecula. Lineage (NCBI taxonomy): Eukaryota > Metazoa > Chordata > Mammalia > Diprotodontia > Phalangeridae > Trichosurus > Trichosurus vulpecula. Next base: position 211,438,190 of record NC_050579.1, read on the forward strand.
AACTTTGTCATCATGAAGAATATATGTACGTGTCTGTATATGAATATGTATATGCCTATGTGTGATAGATTCCATATATGTGTGTATATATATATATATGCATATAATTGCATTGCCTTTTATTCAAATGATGTTCTACTTTAACAAAACCTACAAGAAGGAGTTTTCACACAAGAGAAAGACTGTATATGATATTTTTTTTCTTTACAAGTAGCTTTATAGGTTACTAAAATATTATATACAAGAAGAACTGTAGTGGTCACCTATGTTAGTGGTTCTTAAATTTTTGTGTGTCATAGACCTTTTCTGAAGTCTGGTTAAATCAATGGGCCCCTGCTCAGAACAATAGGTTAAATACATAAAATGTGATGCATGGGATTACAAAAGAAACCAGTTACACTGAAATATAGTTGTCAAAAATATATTTAAAGAGTTCAAAGATCTATAACAACAATTTTGCTTGGCGCTAGTGTGGCTGTGTAAGGCCAATAACACCAACACATGGGAGGGTTGCTAGCACAGGTTCTTTGATCTGCTTTTATAAGGAAATCAATTTAAAGGAATTTAAAATCTAACTTTAATCAAACATACATATATCATTCACTTACTTCAGGTGAAAAAGTTAGCACCCTGAACTTTCAGAGCAAATACAAATAGAAATTACAAACAGAGAAAATATAAACAGAGCAAATAACACAAATCAACAGACAGGCTTCTAGCTGTCTGACCAAAGCTATACATCCATAGTTACCAGAGAGAGAAGCACCACCATCTGGATTTTTCAAAGCCAAGGAGCTCTTTAATGGCTACCCAGTGTCTCCACACCAACACCCTTCCAATGAGTGAGCCCTAAAACAAAACACCAACCTCAGATCTTATATACCCTTCTCAGGATCAGAGGGCTTCACAACCATGCATTTCAAGTCTATGTGAACTAGGCTTTCTTGCCTCTTAAGCAGCTCAAAGACTATTGATTCAATCACAGAAACAAAAGAGAACAAAAAGTCCACTTTGCTTGTCATTACATTTGAAAGCCAAGACTCCTCAAAGGTACTTGATTACCTCAGCATTCCAAAAGAGAAAACAGCAAAAAAAAAGTCCCACCCTTCTTACTATTATAAGATCCCAGGTTAAAAATCCTCAATGTAGTCCAATCTAATGTAATACAAATGACAAAACTTAAACCAGAGAGATGAAATGACTTGTACAAAGTCATTTAATAAGTAGCAAAGACATAGCCAGATCATATGAGTTGAGTTTATCACTATCAATTCAATCTTCTTTCCATAATGCTTTATCACTGGCATTAATTTTCTCTTCTGAAACAATGGGAATTTCATATTAGCTATTTGGCATGATTGAAATAAATTACTAAATAGTATAGTAGCATTTCAAGTCTGCCCCATACAAAAATCCAAGCTTTGTCATTTTCTTACATAGAACTTGCACCATTCCCTTCCACACAGGGACACCCAGAAATTAAAAACAAAAACAAAACAAACAAAAACTTTCCATTGATTGAAATGCTCAGTCATTCAGTACCCATTCAGTGATTCAATACCCTCTCAAAATTGTAGCTTATGAACCTGCAATGACAATTAAAATTACTAGCTAGAGACTAATTCAAAGCAAAATTAGTTCAAAAGATTAATTTTAGTAAACAATATAGTAAATAACATGGCAAGATGATAAGGCTTCATCCATCTATGGGTGCATCTTTTCACATATTACTATATCACCAGAAAAGAAGGAGGCCACATATGCAGAAAGCACATGTAGCCAGGTAGAAAACGTATGGTGCCAGACAACATGAGAAAATAAGCAAATGCTTTACTGTGTTGAATAATGTATGTTATAGGAAAATATGTGGCTATTGCAGAGCTAACATGTTATTTCCTATTTGTTGTATTATTTCTGTAAGGGCATCACATCTCTGTTGATCACCACATTGTCTCTGCTATTAATCTCTGATCACCCAGAGGTTCTATGCTACCATTTACCAGACTTCAGTGATTCAGGACCATCTACAGACTTTCTGTTATCATCCACTAGTGTATAGAAATTAGAAAGCCTTTCCTTGACAAGGGCAATCTTATAGTCAGTTAATCTGTCACTAAAGCATACAATCTAAGGGTAATCAACATAAGTCTTCTAGAATGTCTCAGTCTGAAATTGGGTTACTTTTAAAACTGACTCTAGTGATGGTACAAAATCAGTACAAGGTAATTGCTTGATTTAGGATTAGATGATGGTCTTATGTCTCCAGATCTCATTCCAGATAATCTGCCACAAAAGCCCTTTGGCAACTATGTAGAAGCTATAGCTATGAAGACTGTATCACTCCCCCAAACTTTAAACAAGAAGAAACAAATTCATTATCTCCATCCTCCCTCCTGAGTGCTGAAATAACATTTTCCAAGCTGTGCTTCAAGAATATTAATTTGACAGCTGTGTGAAGGATGGATTGGAAAGGGAAAATATGGGAGTCAGAAAGTCTAATTACCAGAGGTACAAATAGGATAAATGGGTTGAATAGTGTCTTTGATACAAATTATGTGACCATGAGTGAGTCAAAATCTCTGAACCTCAATTGCTTCTGTAAATTTACAGAAGAAAGGATAGTAGTAATAACTATTCAATTACTATGATGTTATGAGGAAAAGTAATGTATTATTGTAAATTCTAGCTATTGTTTATTATTATTATTATTATTTCAGTTTTTTAGTATATTGCCAGAGTTTTGTACAGTGCCTGGGGTTTATAGTAGATATTCCATAAATTATAAATAAATTGAATTGAAATGATGGTTGTATTTGTGAATTTCTTGTAACTATTTTATAGCTTATCTTTAAAAATACTCTCTCATTCACAATATATACACAGTCACACATACTCACATTCAAACATATATATACATATACACAAATATATTCATATACACATGGGAATATTCATGAAATACATAACTTATTTTAATATACTTGAATTAAAATCATATATAAATTATACAACACAGTAAAACATATAATTTTCAATTCAAATATATCAAATTGATTAGAATTTTGATTTTTTTATACCACTTGGTAAAGCAATTGAAGTTTCCATATAAATGAGAATATTTTCATGAATCAAAGGAAAACTTCAACTACCTTAGGCAAAAAGCATACACATTTTCAATGTATTCAGAATCACATGGAATTATTCATCCTTGCCTCAATGATAATTTTGAAGTAACACAGACACCAACTTCAGGGATTCTGTTATAAAACAATAGGTTTTTTGGACTCACATGAGAATCCATTGATATACTTGTATGCTTGTATATTTCCTGCTACTTGAGATGGACCACAATATAATGGAAAGAGCACTGGACATGAAGTCCCTTGTTATGTAATCATGAACAAACCACTTGACCTTTAGAACCTCAGTTTATTCCTCATAATACCTTCATAGAGTTGTTATGAGGAAAATACTTTATAAATGTGAGTCATTATGATTGCACATCATTATCCTTAAAATGAGAAGACTGAACAGATTCCTATCCTGGCAGAGTGTTGGCTCAGGGCCCTAGAGAGCCCATTTGGATTGACTCCCATGCACCTCTTAGGAGTATCTTAAGTGACCTTTCACACATTAATGTAAATGTTCAAGCACATTCAAAAGGCATGCCAAGGAAAAATGAAACCCAAGCTTTATTTGACAGTGACATATAGGATTTGAAAGCAACATAAAGAACTCATCAGTATCTCTATAAGAGTCCTAGCAACTACTCCAAGCTGTTAAGTCAGATCCCTAAAAATGCTGCTAAGGAGCCAGAAGCGACTGCTGAGGAAATAGACTTTTATAGTTTGAAGACAGTGGCTTTGATAAATGATAAGGAGGATGAATAGTACACTGAATTGGGTAGAGTATTGGAGCAGTGTACATTGTGTAACATTTTTACTTTCCAATAAAAAGGAAACTTGCAGTGGATGGCAATAAAAGCAAAAAGAAATAAAGTAGATTTCCCAGTAAGAGAAGATGAAGTCTTTGTTAAAGTACTTTCAGAAAGTAAAAATTCTCATGCATTACAGATGTTAAGTCAAGAAGCTACAGTGAATAATAGGGTAGGGGTTTACCTGATGGCAGCTAGAATCTACATCTAAGTCAGACTTAATTTTTTTCCTTGAGTTTTGACTTTAGGTATATCCTATCGAAAATCCATCCTGCTCTAGCAAGCTTTCAGCACTTTGGTGGCTGCGTCAGGCCAAAGTGATTTGCCATAGTAGGAAGCAAAATTGTTATTATTGTGAAATTGAATATGATTTATGCTGTTCTAAGGAATAGGGTTACTTCCAGAAGTGATTTGAAGGAGAGCTTTAAAATTGTAGAAATTCTTTTTTTTTTCTCTTGGACCAGACTTGTGATTTTCTTGAGATATTAAACTCTATCTAGGTGAGGAATTTCCTTTATCACTTGTCTGATCTGTCCATTTTTATGCTACCATAATTGTTAGGATAAATCTTGATTCATTTCTCTCTTTTTCTATACTTGAAAAGAGAACAGGCTGAAACAGACAAACACAGAGAGACAGAGACACAAAGAGAGAGATAGGCAGATAGCCAGAGGGGAGAGAGAGAGAGAGAGAAAGAGAGAGAGAGAGAGAGAGAGAGAGAGAGAGAGAGAGAGAGAGAGAGAGATACTCCCCTCAAAAAACCCTACAATAATTTTTTAAAACCCCATAGCATTTAGTATGCATTTAGAATAATTGTTTCGATTATTACTACACGCAGCTCATCATACAATGAAATTTATTAAGTACACACAAAGGCATGGCACCACTTGACTCATCATTCAAATATTTGATTTTAAT